>NC_139937.1:10987136-11057136 GCF_963514095.1 Eutrigla gurnardus | reverse complement strand
CCTTGACATATATAAGATTAGTTTCGCAATTTGCAGTAACAACGATCTAGCAGCTTGAATCTTAAAGTCTGCTGTGTTCTCGTTGCTCCATCTGATCACCTTCCTACACAGATGACAAGATATAACAGACTGCCCAAATATTAATCTGCACAGACAAACAGCATCACTGAACAAGACCTGCCAGAGAAGAAGTTTCTTCTCCCCGATCTCATTCTTCCTGCCGTGACTGAATGTGAATTAAAAACCCATTTCCTAACCATGCATTGCTGCCTACACATCCGTCCTTTCCCCATCACTTGGATATAGTGATCTTGCTGTCCATTGTTTGTCTGTTTCTCTCCTTCTAGAATTTATGGAAGAAGAAATCATCTCTGTTCATGATACATTACATGAGATATCTACCTCTATCTGTCTATAGAGGTATGGATTCGGGCATCAATCTGTAAAACAGTGACCTCTTCCCTTTGCGACGTCAGCATTAGTTTCTAATTGAGGAGGAAGAGAGTGGTAGTGCGCTCAGTGTGGTGTTGTCTGTCTGTGAGACGGCCAGTGTGCAGGAGAAGCCTGAGAGAAAGATCTGCTGAGCTTATATGGGTTTGCTAGACCAACGTTGTGTGCATTCCTTAATCTTTCAGAGCTGCTTTGCTTTCTTTTCCAGGCTTAGAGTTGGCTGTGGTTTGTGTTTACACCAGCTGTCCGTCCTGTTCTCTGAGACACACTGCCTCCCTGTGGAATAAAGCTGTAACTGGAATGACTAGAGCTGCGGAAGTGACTCAACGCTCAGTGACTGCATCTTTATGAAGCATGAGGTTTATGAATTGGGCTGTTTAAACTAAACTAAACTTATTACTGATCTTCCACCATATGATTTATTACTCTATATTTATTGTAGTATTATCATGAGTACTTAATGGACCATCAGGGTTGACAACTTGCTCCCAGACGTATAAATCAACATCCTTGAACCATCAGCAAAGTTGAGTACAGCTGGGCTCACAATACACAACATTATTCTGACCTGAATGAGGCAAACGAGCCGACTTTCTGTATTTATCTTTATTGACACGGTCTGTTCTGTCAAATAAAACACTTCAGCCCCTGAACAGAAAAGTTTATTTCCCTTTTTACTGAAAATAAACAACTTAATTCCCTGTATTTTCTGTTCTAGAGTTATGGATGATCTTTAAAAAAAATGTTAGCATGACTATATATGCGTTGCATACATTTACAATGTAATAATAGTTTCCCCTTCCTCTGAGGTTAACACAAACTGAAATCAAACATAAATCAACATACTGTACACAAATATATATGGCCCTACAGCAGGATTACTGTTTGTCAAAACTTACATTCAGATGATTCAGTTGACACACAGAAAATAAAGCACACACAAAACATACACATCAACTCATCATTTCAGTCTTCATACTTGGTTTTCATTTTTAAATACGGTAAATTGTTTTTTATTCTCCCAAATGTGCAACCGTTATGAAATTCTGTGCAGCATTGATGTACTGTAAGCTTGTACATCTAACTGTACCCGTTGTTTTAAATGGAAATGTTTCTATGAAGCTACTAGTGACAGGCAAGTTTATGATTCATTTAATAATGTCAACGAAAAATGACTAAAAATGTCAGTGCATCTTTCAAAAATATAAACACAATTTGCAAAAGTCCTCGACTCAAACATATACAATGGACATTTAGTCATAGGCGTGCTTCTAATAATCCAAGTATTTAATAAATATATTTAATGATTATTAATCTGCCACTCAATAACATCGCTAGTACAACCCGTTAATCATGAAGGATTTCAACAGATCCCTGCCAGCTTCAGAGCCAGCCATTCAGTCAGTCAGCGGCCCAGTGCCAACGTCCGACTTCCCCTTTAACTGGCATCTACATGATCACCAGCACGCAATGGATCGGTTTTAATGGGTCATATTTCAAATATGGGTTAATAAATAATATTAAAATAGAACCTAGTAAGATTTATGGAAAGTGTACGAGATGTTTGGACGTTCCCGAGGGTGGACGCTGGAACTGGGTCAGTGAAACCAAACTTCCCTTCAGCAACAAACTGTGATAAAAGCTCAGTCTCTTGCTCTTAAAACCAACATTTGAACATTTCAAGTCACTCCTTTTACAGTTACATTCAGAAACATACATCTTATAGTGCTCAATATTGCTATTTCTTTTCACCCACGCGCTAATTTTGACAAAAATAATAAATGATATGCATGTGATCCGGGTTTAAAAAAGGAAATCCGACAAAGCGAGCTTTATGTTTTGTGCAGGTCTTTTTCTTCTGTAGTCACAGTGTTTGGACAGGTGTCTGTATAGCAGGATGTGTCCTGTATCACCGTTTAGACGCTACATGCCCCTGTGGATTGTAAATGAAAGCCAGAGACACAAATAAGCGTGTGTGGGTGGCCTCGCCCTGTTATTTTCAAATCCTCTCTCTCTGCTGCATTTAAATAATAAAGTAATCAAATCACATAAATACGAACCCAAACTACAATGAGATACAATATGTTAGCTGTTTTTTAGGCACATAAGAACAGTGGGTCACAGCGAGATCGCACATTAAAGTCCCAATCTGGATTCTGGATGGACAAGGGGGGGGATCTCTAGTACCAGTATCATTGTGACGATTTAACCTTCATTTAACTCCAGTGCAATTTAGGGCTTGAAAATATGATAGTGGCCGAATATTACATGACAATATTTTGCACTTTGAATGAAAGAAAGTAGAAAAATCAAACATGTTTGAATGCAGTCTTTACAGTCGGATAGAGTCGTTGTTCTCTTCCTCGTCGTCTTTAACATTAGTCTCTCAGTCTTTGGCCACGCCAGCTCAAACCATAAGGATGGCATGACTCACAGAATAGTCGCCTTGTGCTGTCTGACAAAGTTTAATGGATATCAAATATTTATTTAGAGAGCTAAAGACTACTGAGGTGTTTATGTTGGTTGTTAATGCATTCTTGAGATGTTCAAGTTACAGTTAGCCACGTTAGAAACCTGTTAGCCTAGCGACGTTAAGGCTACAAACACAGCACTACGCTTAAATGTTGTAACGGTAACATCGGCTGAGTCAATGCATAATTGTGTAGTCCTGGAATATACGACTCCTGGGTCTTCATAAATAATCTGACATGTTATATTATTCAAGCCAGTACAGTACTTTTTAAAAATGCACGTGTTGCCTTTTGTTTTGTTTTTTGCAAAAGTGCACTTATTCAGGTTGAGAAGGAAAATGAGACTGAAAGGGTTGTGGAAAAGCTCTGCAGTTCTTCCACCAGATTGGGCCTTTAATATTATACTATATATGACACAGTATATTGCATATACAATTACAATGGGAACAGAAGAAGGCAACATACTCCATCGTCATTAGTCTGGTTGGACAGCGTACGAGTAGAACACAGTGTAACCGTTTCAGCCCCTACTGGGTAGGAGAGGTGACTTCTGGTTTGGTTGAGTCTGGAGGTGGACTGTTCATCACTCTCGCTGTTTGGTCTGTGGATGGCTGAAGGATGGGTATATATATTTGGTTTTGTAAATGTGTAATGCTGTGTGTATAGTGAAACGTGAGTTGCAGTGTGTTGCACTATGACCTCATCCACTGGATATCCCCCGTTATGTCCCAGTTTCATCATCACTGTGATAGTCATTGCTTGTTAAACGCCACAGTCTGTCTTTTGGCCTGGTGTGTCTCTGCGTTATCGTCTGTGGTGCGACTGTTTCCCGTTCATGTAGTGTCTGCGGTATGTGTGCGGCCAGTGTGTGATTAGTTTGCAGTTTGCCCGTTTCCTGTGTGTGCACCATGTGTTGGGTATGTGGCGCTTGCATTGTATGTGGAATGACCATCTCTGTGCTTGGGGGGCCTCCTGGGTCTTTCATGGCCATACTGGCCCCTACCATGGCAGGATAGCTTCGATTCCTCCTCAGCCCTGCATTCAACCCGGGAAGCCCCCCACCCAGTGCGCTGTTGCCGAGTCCAGTGGAGCCAAAGGAAGCTAACAGACTACTCCCACATGAAACGGAACCGGCATGAGGGGACAGGGTGCGGAAACGTTTCAGTTTGTCCACAAGTCGTAGGTTTAGCTTCTCTGTTTGGCTGTCGTCATCTGTGCCCCCCCCTCGCTCCCTCTCCGCCTCCCCCAGCACTTCCCTCAGAATGGTGCGCGCTGGCTTAGAGGCGAGGAAGGTGTCATAAAACGGCGGTTCTTCAGTGGAAGGGCTGAACTGAAAAGCTGGGCGGCTGCGACACGAGGCAGATCTGGAACGGTGTGGCGAGTTGGGTGGGGTGGAGGGCTGCAGGAGGAGGGTGTCCGGGCGTCTCACCAATCGTCTGTATTCCGTCTCCTCGGGTGTGGCGATGCTCCTCTGCGCGTGCGCTCCTCCCACGGGTGTTGACGCTCCACTGGCATCCAACCCTCGGTCCCAGCTGCAGGGGTCATACACCGAAGCAGAGATCCCATGTTCCAGCAGGAGGCGCACCAGGCCTAGAGAAGTGCTGGTGGTCTTGGTGGAGTCCCTAAGGTTGGTGGAGGACTCTGCTAGTGAGAGCGAGAGGGAGAGGCGCCGTGGGGTGCAGCAGGGGGTGTAGGAAGGTGTATGTGGGGCGGAGAAGGGTATAGGAGAGGAGGTGGGGGTAGGCGTGCCGATGTAAGCACTGCTTTGACAAGAAGCTAGTGCTGAGCTGGAGATGGAAGAGTAAGGGAAGAAAAGCAGGTGGAGAGAGGGAGGAGGGAGGAAAGTGCGTAGGAGCAGGGGGTGTTGGGTATGAACGAAGCATGAATAACAGTATGGGTGATGGGACAGAAATGAGTAGACATGAGTTATCAGCTCTTAATACTTTAGTGGAAATAGAAGACTCTTTAAACAGACAAAACCTTGAACACATTCATGCAGGAATTAAATGGAGACTGAGATCAGTTTAGACCTCACTTTGTCACAGGCAGCCCTGTCATCGGGGACAACACATTTATAACCACATTCAGGGCCAAGACACATTTTACATGCAGACTATCCAGCACACAATAAGTTGATTATTAGAGTAACTCTACAGTGAAAATAAACTGAGTACAAAAATCCACTTGATTCAACAAATGACTGACTCGGGTGCTATCACATGACTTTTACCTGGTCTTTGAATCACATGGGAAAATTGGTCGGATACATGATTCTTGATTCAAAACAGACTTCTGGTGTTGGATGCAAATCATCTTCCCCCAACCAGCACTGTGAGCGGTTTTGGGACTAGTTTTCAGACAGCTGCGGTTATTTACTTCAGGGGTGAGTTAAGTCTGTTGTCCTGGGTCCTCACCGTTTTTCCCACAGTAGGTCTAGTTTTTTTCAGTGTACTAGCAGAGGTCTTAAAAGTGTTAAATGGCTTGTTCCAGATGCTGTGTCCCTGACATCCCATGTCAGAGGCCAGCCTTGAATTCAGATGGGGTTTTCAATCTACTCCCACGTATAACACAAATTTGTGATCAGCTGACCAAAGGACAAGATTAAAGTCACGTGATGACACCTGAGATAGTTCCTTTGGCTACATGAAGATGCTAGCTGTGGTCAAAAGCTTTGGAAGGCAGGATCTTTGATTAGATGAGACCATGTATTGTTCTCAAAAGGGTAAGATTGAGAATCCATGCTCAAATCCTGAGGGAGTTAGGTGGTTTGAGTCATGACATTGTGTCAGAAGCTCGCTTGTTAGTTTGGAACATGATGACGGGAACGTTAGGAGGCAAACTACATGTAGGCCCACAGTGACCATCTGGGGAGTTATTCTGGTTTACACACACCCTCAGTCTTTAGGAATGCACTCCCATGCATTGCCTCACCCATGTTCAACCCAGTGGGTGTACTTAATGGGACTGCTGTACTCCCGCCATGACAACCACATGATACAACTCCACTTCATCTTCCTCATCACATGACCTGCCAAGGCCAATCAGACAGCAGGGACACAAAGTATGAAGTCAGGCAGGCGATGCTGCATCAAAGTAGCCCTGCCTCTATTTTGATATTCACAAGTGGAGATTTATTTTTCAAGTAAAATGAACATTAAATGTTACCACAGTAAGTCATCATTAATTTTTCACGTAATGCTTCCTGTTTACATTTAGCAGCAGCTCTCTCCTTAATTAATTACCAATATTGCGTTTTAAAGCTGAATACAGCACAACCGTATTTAATCACACTCTGGCATTGAAGATGTTTACCTTGAGGACACAGAGGTCAGCTGATCAGAAGGGTGGAGAATCCTGCAGGTGGTGAAGGTGTATGTGGAGCTCGTATGAGACATACACTTTCCTGGGAAATTAACTAGAAGAGAGGAGGACAGATGGAACATGGGAGAAGGCAGTTAGAACCGAGACAACGGGTACCACGCCTTTCAAAAACACTGCATTCACAGAGGAGGAACAAATAGACCATGATTATAGTATGAGCCCCAAGCAAAAGCACCAGCAGACGTTAGCAGACATTAGCTCCCTTGTTTGTAATATAGTGAAGTGATGATGTTGCCGTGCACTTTGGAAGCTATCCTGATCACAGAAACTTGTTCCACGGAAAGCACATGGGAGTTTATCTTTTTAATGGCCAGTGTGAACAGGATTGTATAAAAATGTTGACCACATCTTTCAGAGATGAAAAACGTTCATATCTGTGGTCACGACTCACTGGAGGAAATAATAAATGTATGGGCTGTTTCACCCAGATTTATCTGGCATGAAATGACATGAATTGTAATGAGTAAATTCATGGAATGATGATTAACAAGTAAGAAAATACTGAAGAAATACAGATGCACTAAAATAAAAAGCCCACCACATTCAGATAGAATAGCAGAGCAGTGAAACTGAAGGTTACTGGCAGTACTATTTCTGACGTTCACATTTAATTTGTTAAGTTTGTTCTCTTATGTCATTATTCATCCCATCTAACTCATGTTGGTAGTGATGAATTTAGACTGTAGAAGCTGCAGCATATGTCTCAACGATGGTTCTACTCAGCATAGCTACGGGTTATTATTTATTGGAATATAGTCAGATTTTTGAATTACATTTCCAGGGACATTTTTACCTGAGCCATCAAATTGGTTAAAATTATAATTGTTCTCACTGTAACCTGTTATGCTATATTTTATGTCTGAAATCCAGAAATAAATCATGTCATGTGTTTGAAGGTCTGGGTGTCGTGTTCATGTGACTTGGACAGCTGCACTAGTAACACCTGCTATACATGTATGTGCCCATGTTTTGGACCCAAGCCATGATATTTGTGTGTGCATGCATTTGTTCGGTAAACCGGTGTTTTAATGTTGACTGCTTAAAGGAATTAAATACTATAAATGCCAAAATATTTACTGAATCAATTTCTGTGAATTACACCAAAACATCCTAAAGGTCTGTGCTGCAGGTAACCATTGAAAGAGATCGAGATGACACTGTAAAGTGAGAGGCTTGGTGAAGAGGATAGAGATGGTGGCAGATGGGAAAATTAGGATGATTGGTTGAAAAAAAATGCAAGTGTGGCATTGAAAGATGTAAATTAAGAAGGAAAACTATGAAGATGTAAACTGAAGTAAATAAATAAAAATAAAAAAAACAATGTACTCTGTTTGGATGGGGTTCGATGGCCTGCCGGTGGGATGGGTGGGTGTGCAGGTGTGTGCACATGAGCTTAATTGTGCTGGAAGAGACGTCACATTGGGGTTGTGAGATGTCCAGTGAATGCTTTCCCCAATCCCTCACCCTCCCCTCCTCTTCACCCGCCTCCCCTTCATCCCAAGGGTTACAAGGGTGGGTGGATGCAGTGCAGTGACCTCAGCTAAGTACTCCCTCACCAGGCAAACGGTCCTGGAGCTCCTTGAGGTCCACGTGCCCGTTCATCTCGGTAGAAGATGGGAGAGGAGAAGAAGAAGCCGAGGGGGAGGAGAAGGAAAGGGGCATGTTTGCAGCATGTCCATCTTTTACTTGAATCACTTCCCCACCCCTGAACATGTCTCCCTGCAATGTTTCTGATTGGATATAGTCATCGATGTCTCCGTTTTTGTTGCAGCAGACAGACGGAGAAGAGGTAGGGCAAGGTAGATCCACGGGAGCAGAGCTCTCTCCTGACAAGTCAGTGAAAGAGCAACATGAAAATTCATCCTCCTCCGGCTGGTCCAGGTGCCAGTTTTCTTCTTGTCCCTGCTCGTGTGCTAAAGTGCGGAAGCCCTTCGTGACCACGCCAGGCCGATCATCCAGCAGAGCACCCATGTGAGGTTGAGCCAACTGCTGCCATGCATGGAGAGTAGCCGAGCCTGGAACAAAAGGTCAGAGAAAACTCATGTTATCTAAATCAGTCTTAAGACGCTGTCAAATGCATCTCATCAAAATGATGATATAACCCTCAGTGATCAGAACTGAAGCTGTATAAAACGCTGAACTGAAGGACGTTCCATGTTTCAACCCTGAAATACTTTTCATACCACTAGTCTTCATATTAATAGCTATTTGTTTTAGCACTGTATGGTTAAATTATATCTATATTTCACAAAATGTGAGGAAGGGAGACAACAGGGACGCGGCTACATTGAACTTAATACTACAAGTCAACCCAAATCACATCGCCTACACAGGATGATGTCTCAGTTAACTGTTATAAGCTTGACATTTTATTACAGTGTCATATGCTGTATCACAAATAGAGCACCGAAATGTAAGTAGGTGTCTGTTCAGTAAATGTCATCTCTATGTTTAAATGTGTAAAAAATCAAGATCTAAAAATACTCCAGCTGTTTACTGGCATACTGTATATAAACACATACTAGGGCAAGCAGATCGCAGAGAAACGCGGACACACACACCCAAGAAGACGCAGTCATGCATATAAACAGTCACATAATCCCTGTCACATACATACATGTACCCACACAGACAGGCAGAGGCATATACATGTATACTCTTCATGCAGTACATATACGCTGTCACACACAGAGTACTGCAGTGTCTTTCCGTTAATGAAGCGCCCTACACCTAGTTAGTTGGCCTCATTTCAAGTCCAATGAATGGTTGTTTTCTCACGATACATGAAGTTCCTTTGAGAGATGTCAGTACACAAACTCATAAGACTAGAAAAGAATGAGAGAGAAAGGGGAAGGTGAGAAAATTAGTATGATTTTATTTAAGAACTCATCGATAAAGAAAACAGACAAGTTGAACAGAAAAAGAAGTAAAGTGAAAAAGACAAGACAAAACTAAAATATAGAAAGAGTCAAACAGAATAGGAGTGAAAGGGATGGACAGCACATACAGTGGTATAGTGGTATAGCAGTGTAGCAGAAACATCTGTGGATTGGTTTCTCTACATTAAAAGGCTCACATGGTGTATATGATAAAATAAACATCTGAGAAAGATTCTAGATTATTTCTCACATCTTAACCAACCATCATTAGACTTGGAATCTACAGTTCCACATGTTTTCTTTGTCCTTTTACACTTACCATCCACCAAGCGGTGTAACTGAGTTTAAACACTAGATGGCGCCACAAAACAGAGAATACACAATGATAGTCCTTAAGTGGATATCATTTTTAAAGTGATGAATGCTTTAAAGGCTACAAATACAATATATCAAACAGTTCAAATCTAGAAACTACATAACCAATAAAGTATGGAAATAATCAACCGGTGGATAGCAAAGAAGGTATAAGAAAACCTTGTGCTGCAAAAAACGTGCCATTTAAAGTACCACATACTGACACAATCACCGCAAAAAAAAGTGTAAAGTGCTCACATTTTGTGATGGGTTTGAGACAAATTTGAAAGACATCTATATGCTTCTATACTTGTATATATATAAATACATACGTATCTATATGTTTGTCTAGTATTCTATATTTCAAACCAGCAGCGTGGCTGTGTATGTCTGAAGTAAAAGGAGTGCTGGAGATTTAAACTGCCCTCCTGTTGTTCCAGCACCTCCAGCAGGCCTGCCACTAAAGCCAGCGGAGCTGTGAGCTGAGGCTGTAAGCTCGGTAGGCTGCTCGCCTCCGACAAGCTGGAGCTCCTCTGCAGGGTCTTAGGATCCTCTGAGGCACTCAGAAAGATTTTGGACTGACGGTGATGAAAAATCAGATATTGATTCTGCTGCTGGTTCTGAAGGGCTTGGCTTCGGCTCTGTGATTGTGTCTGACCGATCGGAGTGCAACTCTGGGGTGTTTTTACAAATCGACTATTTGAATTTCGTGGCAGGCTCTGGTTTTGATTCTGTGGAGAGTTCTGAAAATGTTTATCGTCATTGTGAAGGGCATTCTGATTCTGACTCTCTTTCCCGTTATGTGGAGGATGAGTGGACTTGTGTCTCGAAGAGGAATAATCACCTTCTAGCGGCTTTACAATTTGCAGCTTATCTGGCAGGTAGGATCTTGCCGTGAATGAGTACCCCGACCAGACGCTTCCCAAGGAGGGATGTGAACACAGCGACAGCAGGCTCTCCGTCGGCGTCCCTGGGCCTCCACTACTCCCCTGACCTCCCTTTTCATCCTCTTTGGCCAGGTAAGCCAGCTTCCTCTCCCTCTCATCCTCAAAGAAGCGCTTCTCTGAGAGGTAGTTGTCGCGTCGGAGGGACAGGCGTCGCAGGGCTGCTTCCAGGTCTCTGCTGCCAGGGGTCCCTGGTGTTCCAGGGGGCCGCTTGTTGGAGTCTTTTGACCTAGGGAGGGGAACATAGTTCAAACTATGTGGTTCCATTTAAAAATGTTTAAAAGAAGCATCTCTGTCTCATCTGGTCTTTTTGTAAGATGAAAAGTAGAAAACCCAACAAACACTAAGGATACCAATAATTGCATAAATAAATAATAATAATAAATGTTTTTTGGAGTGAGTGGAATCAGCTTTGATGGTAATTAAACTGGAAGTACATGGCAAAGAAAGAATTGAACATCTAAAGTCTTAAATGTGTGTTACAGAGTCGATCCGACCGTACCCATCGTCTGGACCCTCAAAGATACTGCTCGTCCGGTTGTCCAGGATGATACCACTTCCTGTCTCGCTGCCATATATGGAGTCGGAGCGCGGCGTCCCCACCCTGCTGGAGAGGCCTGAGGTGAGACATGATGTCCGATTGGAGCCAGGGATGTTGAGGGGGGAGGGGGCCAGCGATGAACGCTGCTGACGCATCAGGTTCAGGTTTTTCACTGTCTGGAACACACGCTTAGGCTGCAGTCTGGAAAAACACGTTTTATTATATCAACACTTTTCATGAAAAAGCAGGTCAATAACAATCTATGTTTTCACTTCCAGGTGAGCCAGGTTATTATCTGGATGTACCTTTGCTCTTCAACGTCTGGATCATCCATCTGAAGTTCCTTCCTCATCGTGCCCTCTATTTCTGCTGCCAGAGAGTCCTGGAGAAGAAGGCAAACGAGGTAAAGATTTTGTAGCAGCTGAGACTGTGGAGATGCTGTGATACTGACAGACTGAATATAAGCTCACCATGGGGAATAGACCCAGAGAATGGAAGCGCCTTGATGTGCTGAGTGGTAGAGTTTTATTTCTCAGGTTCTTCAGCTCCTCCTGAGCCTCGTGAAGAATCTCCAAGCACTCTGCATACTTGTCTTGTAACTCTCGCAACTGCAGGAAGGGAAACGAAAGATCAAGAGTGACAAAATGGGAAGACATTTAGAAACAAAAATAACTATGTTATGTAACAAACTGTGCTACAATAAATATGTGTAGTTCTGTTAATAACTGGGAACGAGAATAACTCATTAGTGGACATAAATTATGTCTTTCTTGAAGACGTTCTAGCTTCTACACTCAACAAAAATATAAACGCAACACTTTTGTTTTTGCTCCCATTTTTCATGAGATGGACTTAAAGATCTAAAATTCATTCCAGATACACAATATTACCATTTCTCTCAAACATTGTTCACAAATCAGTCTAAATGTGTGATAGTGAGCACTTCTGCTTTGCTGAGATAATCCATCCCACCTCACAGGTGTGCCACATCAAGATGCTGATCTGACATCATGATTAGTGCACAGGTGTGCCTTAGACTGCCCACAATAAAAGGCCACTGTGAAATGTGCAGTTTTGGGAGCAAAAACAAAAGTGTTGCGTTTATATTTTTGTTGAGTGTACATTGGAACACAAAACTGTACTGCAGATGTTATATGAAGGTCTGAAACGGTCCTGTTGTATCAGATATATCACATTTAGTGCTAGTGTGGGTAGTCAGCAGGTTGCCGATTCCTTACTTCAGCAGTGAGTTGTCGCTGGGCGTCTTTGGCTGCACTGAGGTGCTGAGTTAGCTCCTCGTTCTCCACAGCATACTAAAAACACCACAAACATAATAGGGGATGAAAAACTCTGTATCCAGTGCATTTAGTCTCTGCTTCATTGCATACAGGCATTTGTAAGACAAATATAATCAGCGAATGTTACATATTTCACGTCAGAATGAGAGATGTCTCCGGTTTTATACCATCTTAGCTTTCTTCTGGAGGTCCACTATCTGGGAGAGAAGGTGTGTGATCTCCTCCTGCTGTCTGGAAGCATCTTCAGTCTTCCTGGCAAGCTCTTCAGCCAGAGTGGACATCTGCAGGTTAGCATCACCTGGAATCATCAACAGGTGTTCATCAAACATGAGAAACTGCCTCACTACCTTCAGAGCGCGAGAAACGAGCATCACATTGAGCAGAATCGGACTTCGGTCCAATACTCACGTAGTTCTTTGACACAGTCATTGACAAGTTGGAGCTCTTTCTCTTCATACGAGATAGTTTCTGTCTCCAAATGACTTGCCTGGACAAACAAAACAGACGGTGCTAATCAATACCGTAGACATTATTGATCATCCCAATAAACAACGTGTCCTAATAGATATCCAGCAGCTTGAACTGTAACATGACAGTCTATTGAAAACAAAGGGTATGGCAAACATGGACAAAAACGATTGTGTGTCTTTGCAGGAGCTTCTGTGTGAATGTACCTCAGATCGCAAGGATTTGTTTTCTTCCTCCAGATCTTTGAGTTTCTTCTGTAATGAGTCCAGGGGGAAAGAAATTGGAGTTGACACATTGTTTTCAGTGGGACGGACTCTGTGAACACACACAGGAGAGAAACACGTGAACCAGCAGGTCATTCAGTCAAACATGACTACGCTGAAGTACAGAGTGATTGGCCCATTAAATACTGTAGTGGTAAAGGCCTCTGTCACATTCAACATACATTTTCCACACTTTCATTATTTGCACCGCATCCTATTTTAGCGAGAAGAGGAAGCGGTTGAAAGGAGACTCACGGTGTGGAGGTGGTAGACTCCCCCTCGCTTTCCTCGGCAGCGCTGGTGTAGAACTGCAACAGCTCATCTTTCATGGACAAGTCGTGACGCAACTGAGAAACCTTTATGTGCAAACATTGAAGGAGACATGTAGACAGAGGACATATCAGTAAAAGAAGCGATGGCTACAGCTCGAATGCTGCACTACTCCACACTTTACAATGACTTGGCATGTTCTCAGACATGCCCAACACGCACACACACACACACACACCCTTGCTGCGTACCTCCTCTCGCATGTGCTCTACTTGCTCCTCCAGCTGTTCGTTCCTCTCACTGAGGGCTTTGTTTTTCTTCAGCAGTGACTGTCCGATACGAGCTGCTAACTCCAAGTCGCGCTCTTTCTGCACCGAGATAAAGATTTGTTTAGTGTTCTCACAGCAAAACAGTTGAAACCATTTGACATTTCGGAGCAGTATTGATCTTTTAATCTAACTCGCAGCAAGAAAGTGCAAGAAGTCTGCATATAAGTGTGGTTCCGAAAATGTTGGATAAATCCTACATTTGTCCTCTAGAATAAAGTATGTGAAGGACATGCAGCAGAGGTGTAATATGTATTTAATAACCCCCAACAATGTGGGAAAAGGTGGAATAGAGTAATAAACAACATAATGTCCACACATTCCTCAACTCAGGAACAATCACAGTGTCTATGAAAAAGGACACCTAATACCTCAAGCTTATTGTCCACAACAGCTCACATGTCTTGTAAGTGCAAACCCAGAACACTCTGAACTACTCTAATTAAAAGCTGATTATGAATCTGTACATATGACTACCAGGCACTCCTGCTTTTAAGTACAACTGGGTGCAATCAATAATCATTTGTCCAGCCTAAAAGTGCTACGTGTAAGTCAACACCTATTTAGGTGAAACTCTGAATAATGATTCATGCATTGTCAGGGCAAAAACAGTTTTAGGGTCACTATGTTGGTGGTGTGACATCTTTGACCATGTTTAGTCAATAGTTGGATGGCTGACTGACTGTTGAATTTCATGGTTCATTTAACAATGACACCATGGTTCTGTCACAGCTTTTAGAATACAGAGAAAGCCGACTGAGCTCCTCGCCAGCAGCTGATGTGGATCACTTCAATTTGAATATTATCTGCTGGCAGCTAGTTTTATGATGTGGTGCCATGAACCTCATATAGCAACCTGTGTTCAGGGCCACACAGTTATATCTATATATCTCAGAAGCTGTCGTCCTCACTGTTTTTTTTTTTTAATTTATCTGATCAAACTCAGCGTTATCTCACCTCTTCCAACAGTCGAGTGACGGCGTCAATGTCACTGTAGGTCTTCGTCATCTGGCCCACTCTGTCTGCACACAGTACTGTGATGACACAAGGAGAGAGACACAGAAAGAGAAGGGCTCAATACAAAAATCACACAATAGTAAACCACGTATTACATTTGTGACTTTCATTTCAGGTATCACTATTTCAGCTCCGTGTTTTGAGTTTTTGGCCATTTTGACTGCTTATGTTTAAAAAGCGTGAATTAAAAATCTACTTATACACATCAGAAGAATTTAGTTGCATATGATGGTAGTATACACAATAACTGATGCCTACTGTTTGAAAACGCTGTCCGTTTTAGAGAATGAAACTGCATATTATTCTGCCTTAAAAGGAGATTCCCATATACACTCCTAATCCAGTTGATTAGGTTCACCTAAGTAAAACTAATAACTACAATAAATTAAATGTTTATTAAGTTTGTATTTATGTTTTATAGATGCTGAGAAACGTAATGGTGTTGTTAAATTGTATTGCGTTATAAAGGAGAGGTGTTTACAATATTTACCCTCATTGATATAAAGGGGTAGAATTGCATTTGTTTTCATGAGCTGACTATTTCACATAAGATTCTCTATGTGAAATGCTTCTCTATGTGAAGTGTTGGATTACATACTGGAGTTAAATTGAAGCGCCTGCACTTGTTCTCCCCATTATCAGTTTTCCTGTTAGTTAATGAATCGTGTTATTCCTAAGAAGAACACTCCCATATATAACGTACAGCCAACTATTCATACCTATTTCTGATTCGGAAAAGATACCAAGTCCAGACAGAGTGTCAGTGAGAGGAGTCACACCCAGAACTGCTATTTCATCTACAGCTTCATTATCAACTCCATCCTCATGCAAAGCTCCGACTTTGAATTAACAATCCAGACTGGAAGAAGTATTCACCTTAGAGGTCGTCGACAGAATACACCACATGGAAGCGTAAGACCCTCTGTCTGTCAAGGAGCTGACGAAACAACAAAACTATTTTCTCTGCTCCTTGAGAGCGACTGGTTTTACTGGTTCATTAGAAGATGTTTCACCCAATCGATCAGAGTTGTTTAGCAGTTATATTCCCACGTCAATGTAGATAATTGACTGGGATCTTTTTTTTTTAATCAATCTTGCTAGTCACTTTAAACACTGTTGGTTGGAGAGAGGAGGTGCAATGTCCAACGTTGCATGTGTCATACAGTTCCAGGGGGGGCAGCAAGATAATATGAAACAGCAATAACTACCTCAGCTTCCAGCTAAATAAAGTTAATCCAGTTTAGAAGGACACATGTTATATAAGGCTCATAAACACAGGAGCTATAACCTGGCCTCCCAGAATGCAAAACAGAGTGGCCAATGCAAACAACATATTTTCATATCCTTCTACATCCCAGGCAGTGTTCTGTATGGCTGCTGGACACAAAGCCTCAGGTGTCTGTGCTTTAATTATGGACATGTCCCATCATTATCATCCATTATTAAATAAGTATTGTATTTGGTCACAAATACTTAGCTCCATGTTAGCATGGAACAGACCAAAAGGAAAGTCAAAACCCAACAGAAACACACTCACACACCTAAACTTCTCTCCCTGGGGAGTTGTACAGGCCGTTACCAAGGGAACAAATCGGCATGGTGACGAAGAGGAAGCATACCAATGTGTACGTGCGCGCATGCACACAAAAAACATGCACCTCTTGTATCGGTTTGCTATCTGGCCTATAATGAGCTTGTACACTTGATAGGACAGGGTGCAGCGTGTTTACCTGTCATACGTTCTGTGTGCTTTGTAAAGAACGCGCTGCTTTATTTCCATGGTAACACTCCACCCAAGTTTGATCAATAAGGGGGTACAACTGGAAATAAGTAATGGCCCTCACATGCCCGTGGGCCTATCATTGCACTTCTACGTGTTGCTGTGTAAAGATGATATGCAGGTTAAGAAGGAAGCAGAAACACAGGACAGCATAGCTACGATCCTCATGAACAGTGGTGAAAGAAAAGGTGAAGACAGAGGTTAGAGAAGGCAACTGTAACCTGGATTACGTTAAGGAGGAGTAACCTAATATTAGAACATGATCTGCATGTTGTCTTGGTGTTTTATAAGGAGAGCAAGTAACTTAAGACCAACACTCGCTTGCCGTCTCTCCCTCTCTCTTTCTTTCTTTTGTCAGGGGGATATAAAGGAGAGGAGAAATCCAATGTTTAGTCTTATTCACCCATTCAGATCACGACAGGTGTGATGTCACAAAACTATGTGGTTTCTACCATGATAGATATGTTTGGTGACTCGGAGTTCTCAGTTGAAATGACGTTAAAGCTCGATAAGGATCACCAGCTGGTTTTCTGTCTGTCTGCATTGCAGCAGACAGGCTGATAGAGCCAGACGTCTGCCTTCCTCAGCCCCCATGTTGCTACTGGGCAACAGACAACACGCAGGTTCAAGACAACAAACACCAGGACGACCGACAGAAAGGACCACTTGTTATTCTACTCAATACCAAAAACACAGCCAGTGTGGGACCGTTAATATGTAATATAATGTAATTATGTATCTCTGGGAATCATTTCCTTATTGGACCCGAGCTGAGGCACCATAAAACCATGTTTATGCCACAGTAACCTCTGTGTCTCATACACTGACCCAAATATTTCATAAGACGGTGACCAATCACAATTGTTTTTTTAAACAGAATTTCCCTTCTATATTCATGCATCGTTTGGAATAAAAGCTCACTGTTGAGCAGATAACTGATGAGTCCTCTGTAGTACATGTATATGTATGTACATGAGACCATATTTTTAGTTTATCTACACCTCTCAAAATACTCTTCCTTCTCTGTCATCATCAGCCCCCTCTCTCAGCTGTCTTTATAACCACAGTAGTACTTTGAAGGCTACTCCCAAAGTGATTAAACAGAAGCTAGACCTACATATCAAGTAAGAATCATTTTGCATTCTTACAAACATTTTAAAATTAAGCATGCTGGCACTGAAGTGACAGCTAGAATAAAGAGCCAAGCCCATATTTGAACATGTCAACTGGACCTGCATGTTGCAAACACTAATATTAGGGACTGCACCAGCAGCATGAAGCCACAGTCCACAGGAGACAAGATAGCCTTTTTCCAATAATCCCCTTTAGAATCCACATATCTTCAGAACAAATCCATTAAGATGGAAGAATCACACTTCTCAGGGTGAGCACACAGCTAGCACACAGACCAGCAAGAATCAAGAAAACCAGAAGCCTTCGACTACCTTCACACAGAATCTGTTGCTCTTCATCCAACTCTTCTTCCTCCTCTTGCTCTGTGCATCCATGACTGGGAAGACAGACACACTCCTCTTCTTTTTCTTCCTTCTCCACGCTTTCATGACTGGGTAGACAAACATATTCCTCCTCTTCTTCTTCCTCCTGCTCCATGCTTTCATGACTGGGCAGATAAACATATTCCTTGTCCTCCTCTGGCTGGTTGGAGTACTCCAGCTCACCCTCAGTGCCAGCAGCTGTGAGCAGAGCCATCCTCCACTCTTTGTGGTTCACCCACTAAACCACAAAGCCAGCAGGCGTGACGCCATGGCTCCAACCCATGCTGTGCCGTGTGTGTTTAATCTGTGAATCAATACTGAATCTACGTGTGTCTCGATGTGAAAGCACACATCTAACAAAGTGTTTGTTCCAAAAAGGACAGTAGGCGTGTATAATGTACACAGCATGTCTCTCTAAACACTCCATTGTACTGGCAAAGTCCGTCCGTCAAGCACCAAATAATGTCTGCTGAGAGAGTTTCTAAAAGTGTGTGTATCATTTGTCCCCTGATGTAGCTCTGTGAGACAACCAGATGACCTGACTCCTCCCCATCTCCTCTGGGAATGGTCAGTGAATGGCCTACTCTACTTTACCCTAGACAGGGGGGTGGACACAGACACGTACTAGATAGAAGAGAGCTTGTATCAGCCTTTTAAAACTCAGATAAAATAGAATTACATAATGCAACATTTAAAATAATCCGTAATACTTAACTTTATCCCTGTAATCCTCAACCTGTCAAACCATTTCATCCATTTCCACTTAAAGGGTTAAATTGTTTCAGGCTGGCACCAACAGGAGCAAATGAGGGCATAGACACACCTGTTTCTCAGGTAGGCTTTAACTCCAACACAACCAAAACCTTTCAAACACCCCTCAAGTGAACGTTAACTTGGTACAGTCCTGTCGGGCCCCTATGGTGACAATAGGGCAGGGCAAACAATAATAGACCTGCACCTGTTTCCAGGGTGTGCCAGTCACAGTCAAACCTTAATAGGTGAATGTTTTTATGCATATTTAACCTCCAATCTGTATCCGATGACATTAATGGGATAACAAGCTTGATTTGGGCGGGAAGGGGGGCAGACAACCAAATGATTAAAGGGATATTCAAAGCTAATTTTAATGTGCATCATAGTGTGAAGTGACGAAAACGGACAAACATCTATAGAAAGGCCAGTTTAAGCATCTCTGTCCAACCCCAATCAGTAAGGATATAATGCGAGGCAGAAGAGGAGCAATCAGAAAAAAAAAAACAGGTCTATCTCACAATTCCAATGGGACACATGGGAGAGAAACACTTAAGAGACGTAGAAGGAATCATTTCCAGATCAGATACAGAGACTCACATCCTTATATAAACTCACTGTGCACCCTGTGTTCTCTATGAACTGCACAGACAGGCTGAGAGCCATGACACAGCGCTGATTTCACCCATTAAACTGAAATCAACAGGTGAAAGAAGCCCAGTACAGAATAGAATACAGGATAATCGTGTGAACTGGCATGAAGAGAAAATTGCCTTTTCTTTCTGACTAGCAATAGAGCTTTAACCTCTAAATCCAATTCAAAGATATATATCGAAAAAAAAAGGCAGTTCAAACCACTGCCCTGAAAACTGACCCCGGATGACTCCTGAAAGGACAGAACTGACAGACCCAACTATACAGAAGCTTCTACACAGGTTTATGGAAAATGGTCCCAAAAATGCCAAACTTCAAAACCTTCCAGTGTACCGGTCCATAAACATTTTCAAACACTGAAGTGAATGTTACAATTTCTTGAAGGAAAGATAACCATAATATATCTTAATATTTCCCAGACAAATAGAGAATAGCTACTGTATATTAATATCACATGTCCAGTGGAGCTGAGCTTATATGACTCAGAAGACCTGACCCTTCATAAATGAATATGGGTCGCATCAAAGCAGCCCACTTTTCTGCCCATTAGTCACCGCTCAAGTGTTCTAATTGCTGTAATTGGTCTAGAAAACGGATGCCAGCTCAGTACTGTCCTCCATGCTTGAGTAACTCCACTCAATGGTCCTATGGATGCAGTGCTGCAGACAACAAAGGAGTCCTGGACAAACACCATTCAATACTTGTGAGCTGTGTTTTCCCCTCTCCCATTGCTCTTCTGGTCACATTCGCTTTTTACACTTTGATACACTCTCCCGCTTTTCACCTCATCTGTTAGTTAAGTCCCTGTTGATATGCTTTGTACAATGGTTTGGAATAAATAATACATTGGACAAGGAATTTACTACACTATTTTACCCTGTTCCAGTTTAAACCATTGTTTGCTGTGGCTCAAGGCTCCACATGTCTCTGGTGTCCTTCAAGCCTCTTATATTTCAAACTCATTGTTCTTTGTTTTTTGCAGTGACTGTAGCATGTTAACCAACAGAGCAGCAACAGCCTGGAAACTAATATGTGTCCTATTTGCTCATTCTCTGACGCCCACACCAAGTTTCTTAAAAAACATTTTTTTAGTTATTAGTTTGGACTCTTGAAGCAAATGCAAACGTGTATGATATAAGGGAGACCATTACAATTTGAAAGATATAATCTAGTCTCGGAAACAAACATTTAGTTTGCTGTAGTTTATATAAATTCAATGCTGACAAAAATCAATTTTTTGTCTCCCAGCTTCATTCTTGTGTTCTATAAGCAGCCCTCCACCATGCCAGGGGGAATAGTTTGCCCTGTTTTTTAGCCCCAGTCCTCTGCCCTGGTTGCCCTCCATCCATCCAGCGTGTTGTTTTGAAGGCTGCCAAAAGAGCCAATGAATATTTGGCAAGGCTGCTATTGACAAGAATGGCTGAGAGCAGCATGCAAATCATTGGGCTAAATATAAGCCAGCCTACTTCCACATCCCTCCCATGCAGATCTCAGAATAACACAAAACCGGCCGCTTTCTATTTCTGCTCTACACTCTGCCAGAAAAAAAATAATAATTACAAAGGGCTGGAAATCAAACCTGGATTAGATGTTATGACTGCATCACACGTTAAAGCTGCACAGCTTACGTCAGGGAGGTGCTGAGCGGACTCGACTGTTATGTAAGGATCACTACACAGCATCCCTACCACACATGCATAATATAGTGCACACAACAACTAATAGGACATTCTCAACCTTAATGCATACAACCAGTTCATTTCTACCACAATACACTACTATCAAATTCACCAAAATAAAGCAAATCATGCAGGTTGTAGCTATGTTTATTGAAATGGATTACATGGTGCATTGGGATATTAAAAGATACAAAACAATGTCGTAAGAAACTGAACATTTATGTAATGTACCCCACATTACATAAATGCACATCACTGCACCAACTCTGTTGCAATTAATGGATCATTTCACAGATTAGCAGCCCTCTTTTCTTCTATTTTTAATTATATCGGTTTGTAATTCTTATAAAATTACAGTTACACTTTAAGGTTGCTTAAAGCACTGATATACAGTTTATTTCTTCACTTACAAACTTAGCTTCATTTCAAATACATAGACAGTCTACCAGCTGCCTATATCCTCATTACTCTTCTCACAACAACCGTTTTTGCCACCTGTGACTTCTATGAGTCTCTCCTGATCAGCTGGTATCTTCCTCTTTTTCAGCAGCCAATAAGCAGGTAGCTGACATCAGTACAACACAGCCCTCTTGTACTGATTCACAACCAGCCACCCCAGTCCCACTGCCTACACCCACAGCTAGTGATATAAGCTGCTCCGTGGGCCTATTTTAGAAGCCTCACTGACTCAGCTGCCACAGAGCACCTGTTAAAACGCCTACTGTACCCAGCAGCCACTGCCTGCTGAAGCTACAGCTTTAAAGCTGCTGGGTTTCACTGTAACATCTGCCTCGACATTCTCTGGTGTTCTGAATACCAGTCCACAAGGTCACATTCTCTGGGTTGAAGGGAATCCGATAAAGCTGGCTCCACTGGGGATCTAGTGTGACAATAAATGTATTTTGTGTTTTTTTTGTGTTGAAGATCTTGTAATCCAGATTTTATTTCATGTCACTCAGGGAATGAATGGCTATCTATTCACCAAGCTTGTTTAATATCCACCAGTCCAACTTAATCCTGTAACCAGCTCTCTTCACTTTCACCTCGGTCTGCAGGTCAGCAGAGGACATGTTATTAAACCTGGTTAGCGTTTACAACACATACACATGGCATTATCAATGCACTTCTTATATCTTTGAACTTTGTTTGCAAAAAGCCACTCCCCTCCCAGGAAGTACTTTCTAACCCTTAATAATCCCTTATTGCTAGATTCTACCACAGAGAAGCACTGTCAGTGCATGCTTGCAGTATCCCACAGCAACGAAAGACATCACTGTTGTATGTATTTCTATATCTCCATATATAACCATCCAACAAAAAGTACTATCATATGAATGAAATCAACCTCTTAGCATTTCTAGCCGGTAACATCAGTGTCAACTCTTCAAGAACTAGATGTCGCTGCATAGAACCGTAGTAGACTGTTGTCTTACCATCAGTACACTCTTCATAGTACCAGTCCAGTTCGTAGTAGTCTGCCTTGACAAACCTCTGACCTCTGGTCTGGCCTCGTCTGTTCATCCTCACTGCTCTGACAGACAGCTGTATAGTTTCCAGTGTCCCAGCATACTTAGATGTAACAGCTCTGGCAAACCGAATAACCCAGCATGCTTTGAGACAAACCGTTGACGTTCTAGTTTCCAAGAGTGTACGTTACTCAGTCACTGTCCAGTTCTGCTATCCCAGCATGCTTAGCAGTCACCAGCTGGCACACAGTCATTATTGTTGACAGCCTGCCCATTCTCTTCATATGTCCTTTCTGTCCCACACTCATTAACAGCAAACTGTCAGCGTATTATGCTCCATATTTGTTGTGGTGCTGGTCCCATTTCTGCGCATCATCCCACACGACCGTTACTTGCGTCATCAGTTGTCAGCAGAAAAAAAACTTTATTGTCCTTTGGGCCATTTTGTAATTCTTCATCCTTTCAGAAAACATGCCAGTTGGAATCTGCCATTTTCTGTCACTCTGTGCTGTCTCCGTGTCCTCTGGTGTGTCTTCTTTCTTTTCTGTCCATTAGTTTTCCTCAGTCACTCCAAAGCTTCAGCAAGTGTGCCAGATTCTAGCTGTGTCTCCATCCATTTATAGCATCCTGTCAATTCATCTTCCTGTGCTCCTGCCATTCTGTCCTCTGGCCGAGTCTTCCTGAGGTCATATTAGAATAGCTGTCTTCTGTTTAGTAACATCCCTTGCTCAGTGACAGCACTAGCTCTACACATGGACCACCGCATCCCTAACAATGACTCAATAGACACATAGATATAGAGAGTGAGAGTGAGAGAGCAGCAGCAGCAGCAGCAGTCACGGGTTTTGCAGCAGAAATGATGATAATCATGACACAGTGAAGTGGGCAGGGTTGGAAGATGCCTACAGCCAATCACAGCGTGAGCAGCATCACCGACTTGCTCCCGCCCTCCATTCGTATGTAAGCATCGCCTCCCTCCTCTCCTCTGTCCTTCTGTGAGGTTGCTATAGTAACAGGCTCAGACTCCCAAGGCCTGACGCTGAGCAGCAGAGTATGTAAGAGCAGTTAGCAGGAAAGCAGTGCAGTGTTGGCAGAGGTGACGTGGCTAACCCAAAATGAACGAACACAATGGGCATTCAAGGATTGCTCATTTCATTTCCGTGGGGGAGAGATTAAACAGGCACATGCACAATGCATGGGAGACAAAGCAATGATGTGTCACCAAGGCAAAAGCAAAATGCAATCCAGTTTGATGACATTAGGAAAAGAAATGCAATGTCAAGACGACAAGTGCTAACAGAGACTTCCTTGATGCATATAAGTATAGCTCAATACACACTAATACTTGGAGAATGATGCCCCACAAGACCACAAGCAAGAGCTATATGTTGTCTTTAATAATATGCCTTCAGGATGTCCAAAATAGCAACTCCTGCTAAAAAAGTGACTTGCACAATGGTGAATACTTTTGTCCCAGAGAGGACGTATAGCTGCGTGAGGAGACACTATAGTGAGGTCAGCTCACCGCCTGTAACAGATTCAGTTACAGTTCATCAGTTGTTACTACTGCATTAGAATACACATGGTCATTACCTGATGACAATACATGACATCCCTATTTTGTAAGAATAGAAATATATATATTGGAAAAAATATGATTAATCATACGATCTCCTCAAACATCATCCTTGTGCAGCTAAGCTACATACTTAAATAAATCAATAACCTTGATGTACTAGTGTCCACATACCCTGTTAATTCATAATGCTGTACCACAGTTTTACCATTGGGAGCTCCAGGTAAAGATGTTACATTAAGTAGTTGTATTAAATACCATCACCAACTGTAAAAGCAGAGAAAATATCCCTAGATATCAACACAGCTCCAGTGAAGCTCAGTTTAATGAAACCAATATGAGCTATCCCTCCTCATTCATGGCTCTAAGGGTGTTGATGCCCGGCCATATGTTGAAGACAATAATGAGAAGCAACATGCCTCCAGGATGAGGATAACTGGGAAAAATATATGTGGAGGAAACGGCTCAAAATAAAGCACAAAAGCAAAACACCAATTGCACAACGTCTAATCCTGTTCCTTATGTAACATGACCTTGTCATTGGCTCTCAGCCTGGTTGGCTGTCATGTCGAGGCCAACGTGACCGTGTCAGCACGGGGCATCAAGGTGAAGCTACGGTTCTCAGCTAAGCCCATTCATGAGACGTTTGATCTATTTATAGACACTGTTTTACCCTGAGTCACTTGTAGATGTGAATTAGTAATCTGAATTATTGATGGTGAGAAAACCCACTTTACGTTCCCTTGGTGTGTCATGTGCAGTGTGCACGTGTTTTATGTGAACTTGTGTGTGTTTATTTGTTTTAAATTTTTTAAATTTAATATGTAAGTGCGTGTGTGTATGGGTTACAGCTGGTGTTGCTGTCGACTGCAAGGCAGCTCTGTGTTTGATAAGATGAGAGCAGGCACGTGTATAAATACACAACAGAGGGCTGGGTGCAAGAGAAAGCAGAACATCAACCAATACACAGTGAGAGAGCGTTGCATCGAGTGTGTTTGTTGTGGCAACCACGGTCAGCTGTTCACGTCAACATTGATGGACAGATGGTCCTCTCTCTCCCTCTCTCTGATTCCTGCTCGCTCAAGGTCAGAACAAATCTCAAATCTTTCACCTCTCAATCTTAAACCCTCATCGTCACTCTCTGATAACATTTTCCTGGAGGTTAAATCTAGAAATCTACTTATCTGGCCTTAGTGTTTTACATAAGATCGGCGTGAAGAGTATTAAAATGGCAATTTCAGGAAATCTCAGGAAACAATAATATCTGTACATTGGCGACGAGAAGGAGGCAGTTACACCCAGCATGGCGAGCCTGTCTGTATTTTTTTTTTTTTACACTGAATCATCTGAATCCACATTAGGTGATGAACTTACAGAAGTATTTGAGGGTCTCCTCTATCTGTTCAGTAGTCAGGTCGAGGGAAGAGTCGGGGTCCACCAGTGGCGTGTGCAGCCAATCATCTTGTTCGTAGCCGAAGATGGTGTCGGCCCTCAGCTTGTAGACTGGCAGCTGTTCCTCCAGTAGACTGATGATCTCAAGCTCCGGCAAATCAGTACTGTTACACACATCTGCACAGAGAGAAAGACAAGACACTATGCAGTCATTGCTCTTTCCTTGGGAACACATTTTAAAGTCATGATAAATACTTGTTACTTATTGGCAGGGGACAAAAGCAGAGTGTCATCTCTGAGTATCTGTAACAATAATCTCTCTCCTCGTTTACAATCCATCCCAACAAGATATTTAGTCAGACCATTGGAGCTGAAAGAATAGGATGCCCTCTGGTGGTAAAGTGAGGAACTAACCCACTTGCATCTACTGTGCAGCAAAAATGGAGAACAACTGAAGGTCAGGTTCATTTGTGTCAGCTTGTATCCTCAGTTAAATTAATCAAATGCTTACTGGTGTGGAGGCACTACAGTTCATAGACTGCAACACATAGTAATGCAATCCTCCTTATTTAGACCCATTATTACTCACAAGTGAAACTAACATTATCAAATAAGTAGAGCTACTGACTAAATGTTTCCAGCAATCAGTAGCTTCTACTACTTTTTAGTTACCCCCTTTTGGTTAAAATAATAGAATACCTGCATAGTTTATACATCACAAGTATTCATCTTTTACATGGCAGCTAAAGCGGCCTACAGACTCTGTATATCCTTCAAAAAAGTAGCCTTCTCCTGAAAACCCCCGAGTCAACCACAAAGCCAAATTTGTGTGCTGCTGTGGAAAATGCAATAATCTTCCCTAAGTGTTCAGCTATGTGCCTCTCTGTTCACATGTCAGTTTAGTGTGCTATTAAAGGGGCCATTACATGGGTCCATTTAGGACTCTGGCGTACACATTCTCTCTGTTCACACATAATTGAGGTTTTGGTCACATTTTGTGCAGAAATATGGGACTGAAAAGATCTTAGATGGACAGAATTTGCATAGACATCGAATGAGCATTTACATACAGTAAAAAATGACGCCTTTTGTTTCTCTGTCTCCCTCTCTTTCTGCCACTCTTCTCTGTTGTCCGTCTCACCCTCTGTCTGTCTGTCTATGTCTCTCTAACAATGTTGTCTCTCACAGTTTGCTCATCCAGACTGAATGACGAAGACTGTGCTGAAAAAGGGGGAAATACACAGAAACACACACAACAGCTGGGGAATCATTCAGCAAGCACAGCCGATGAGGTTTCAACACAGAAGTAAGTGCTGAAAAGGGACATTTCATTTTATCACCAATTAACGTTTATCATTAATCATAGAATAATGTGATTCTCATTATTGTTTTTGGCTAATCCAACATTTGAGCTATCTTTTTTATGTGTCTCATCTATTTTTGACTGGAAACTCTCTGCATGTTTCAACTCATCTTTAAATTGTTTAGCTCAAACCCTAAATGCACCCAAATAATAATTGTGCAAACCTGATCCTGATGGGGATTTTGCTGATCACAATCACAAAATGTCTCCACTGCACTGATATGAAATACGACCAACGCACTTCAGTTCCAGAAATGACTACCGATAGGACGTGGATGAGTGTAATAATAGCACAAAGCCTTCCGTGCTGTGTGTGCTGACAAAAGGTCAATGGAGACAGAAAGTGTGATCGTGTGTGTATGTGTGTGTATGTGTGTGTGTGTGTGTGTGTGTGTGTGTGTGTGTGTGTACACTTTGCAATTAATAAGGGACATTGCAAATAATTGGAAAACTATCATGTTCGTTTTATCAACGATATGAACATGTGTTATCTAGTTTTCATTTAGTTGGAGATTATTTTCACTCATCAAATAAAAAATTCTGTTGCTAAATAAGTTACAAAGAGTTCAAACTAGGATAACCAGGTCTGTCCAAATAACAAAGTAAACAGACTGTCTGTGGTAAGAGTTGCTGACATGTGTTCTTGGTTGAGACGATGAACTGTGTCGTGTGATCCATTTTAAAGACCACCATTAATGAGCAACAGCAGGAAGGAAGGAGTAGTGACAATGTATTAAAAGGAGCGCATCAGAGGAACCAATTCAAGTCTTAACATTACTAAACTCTTCCATTTTGATTTGGGATCAAAGTTAACGTATGACCAAGAGAAATTCAAGTCCAAGTCCATTATGAAACTATAGATTGCTGGCATGACATTAGCAGCAACTAGAAACCACCAGAGCAACAAAGTTCAAGTTCAAGTGTAAGAATAGACCGCTGACAGTATTGGCAATAAACACACCGATCAGGTCATTCTGTAGGCTATATAGTCGAAATACACTGATGTTAATTACACAGATTGAAAACACAAGAGCTTTTCTCTTACTAACAATTGAAGCACACGAGTACCAACACTTCACATGCAGAATAAACAAATGTAGTATCGACGGACTGAGACTCAAAGGTGTATGCAAGCACGTGGGCTGGATTCATGTTGCTAAACAGAATCGGGCAAGTTTAAACCCTAGTGACACCACTTACAACATGGCTGCCTCCTGTGAACTGTTACAGTGCATAAGTGCCAGATAGTTAACAAGCCAAGTTGACCTTTGTTGATATCCACCGTCATTTGTAAATGGTTGAAAGTTGGATAGTCGTCAGACCTTTAAACAGAAATAGGCTCGAAAACACAGACAGTTGCGCTTGTAAAGGCAAACCACTGAAACTCCCTTATAAAGACAAAAGTCAACAGCTGATTCACAGACAGCTGGAAAGAGCGAAACAAACAAAGGGCTTATAGAGACAGTGGGAGAAGCTCTGTCTCACTCCATGTTTCCAGATATTAGCCGGACTCGCCATAAACTTGACCAGAGAGCGGCCGGAACTGGCAGGAACAGTGTACTCACTCATGGTGTCTGAAGCCCCAACGACCACCAGATCTGCTGCCCTCCAATCACATTTTCCACTGGACCAGGAGAGGGCAAGGTCGCACGAAACAACACGGAGAGGAGAGAGAGAGAAAGAGAGATAAAGTGTCGGGAGGGAGAGAGACAGGAAGAACAAGACGGAGGGTGTTAAAAGTTTTAGAGGACGGCACTGAGAGACAGAAAGGGAAGACGGGAAAAAAGGGAGGGAGGAGTGAAGGGAAGAGACCCGAGCCAAACTGGTTCGTCATGCCTGACATGCCAATGACGGTATCCACATGGACCGCCCAGCAGCCTGCTCTCCTCCTCCTCCTCCTCTCTCTCTTCCTCACTCCGACAGCCAACAAAACCCAGCTGGGCTCTTCCTCCGAGCCGTGCTAGCTTAACACACTCCCTCTCCCTCTCTCTCTCCCCTCTCTCTCTCTCCCTTCAGTAGAAACACACTGTGGGTAACAGCAAGCCTGAAGCTGTTCCTACTGTTTTACCGCTTGTCGACCTCGCTGACCCAGCAGACAGTTGCTTTATGTGAAACTCTTACATGCAGAGATACAAGCCCGATGAAAGATACTAGATTAAGGAGAATATATGCAAGCAACAGCTACAGCAGCAATCACGGCCTGTACAACATGAGTGCAGCAGAAGAACTGCCAAAAACCCAGGTTTTTTTCCATGTAATCTACAAGCTCCTTAACTTGTTTACAAAAGGTCTTAAAAGCAGGAAAATCTGGAATATATCACTTTATAATTACTAGTAAAAAAAACCTCCTGTTAACTTGAGTGATCAGGGTGATTCACAAGTAGTTTAGACATTTAAAGAAATAAAGGGATCAATGTTAAAATGTTCTTGGTTTTCTCAACTTTAAATAACATTTCTGAATGGATTGTGCTTGTATTTATGCAACACCAGTGGTGTTACTTTCATGACAAACTATATTCCACTAACACTTTTCCCCCACAGGAGCCATTCAATGACAACCAGGTTCTCATGGAGCTGCAGCACAACCCTGTCCAGAATTAGACTGGGCTACAGTTGAAAGCTGCCACTGGTCACAGAGGGTAAGCACATGAAATACATGAGGGTATGTCACTGTGGTCAAATATCACTGGCAGACAACAAGACCTATGTGTGGGAGGTTGTACTAAGGTGCCACTAACCAGTCCAAATCAGTTCCACATACAGATTCAAGTGTAGGCTTGTTTTTCTGTTTAGTTGCTGTATGTTATGCGATATACAAGATGATGGTAACATGGGGAGGGATCATGATAAATACAAACTAAAGGATTTGAGAAATGTGTGAAATTGAATATGAGAAGTGGCTTACAAGATGTAAAAGTGGTTTATTCTTGCTGCAAAAGCAAGCTCCTGTTGTGTAACATAAGATACAATAAAATAAGACCAATACAAAAGCAGGAAACGATCAAGTAAGGAGGCATGGACATGGCAGGACATGTTGCCGTATCAGATATGTAAAGGCCGACAACACTGCTTTCCTGAGCCTGAAACGTGAGCCAGAGGATTGTGCACTTCTTTGTTAAGCGCGTTCTGCCAAGTATGGAACCAGCCAGTCTCCTCGCTGTTAGTTCTAGATTGGATGTTTCAGACTTCTTGTGTTCAAAAACACTGTATCCATGGCAACTCTAACAGACCCCAATTTCACTCAAAGTGCTACAAAATGACTGCACTCCAATAAAGTCGAGAACACTTAAAGACGGCCTGCAATAGTTCATAGGAGCCGATTCCTCCACACATCTCTGGGTAAACGCTGTTTCAAGCTCATGTTACCTGTCTCTGTCTCTACTGAGTGTGTGTGTGAGTGTGTGTGTGACAGAGAGAGAGAGAGAGAGAGATGAAGCAAATGGTGCACAGCTCTGGTCTAAAGATTACAGCACACAATGGATGTTTTCACATGCCGTGATTTGACTGGAGTCAGGAAGCAGACTCAGCAATTCGGATTCTACTCCGTTTGACCACTTACGTAACTTTCCCTCGGTCATCGCTCAAGTTCTCGGACTGTCTGCCTGGTTGCTCCTGATTTCCCTCTCCTCAGCAAGCATCCCATAATTTCACAGTTACTCAACGCTTTACATCACTGCTGGCCGGTAACCACGGAGAATTGACCTCACACCCAGGAACTGCCCCATGGCAATGAGCTGCTCTATTCAGTTCTTTGTGTTCATTCATCCTCTAGACTTAGTGAAATTACACACACACACACACACACACACACACACACACACACACACACACACACACACACACACACACACACACACACACACACACACACACACACACACACACACACACACACACACACACACACACACACACACACTTCTCTCTCAGCAAGGACAAATTACACTAGTGAGTTAGGCAGGGAGACGTGACATACAGGGTAGAATGAGAGAGGGGGACAGAGGCAAGTAACGGAAGCAAGAAAGAACTTAAAATGCAACAGATTGCAATGGAAAGTGATATAATAGTTATAGTAATCCTATCCGACCAGCAGAGGGCAGCACTGACCTAACCTGCCTTTAAATGACTTCAGTTGTAAACACACATGACTGCAATAGATATATTACAACAGGATGTCATTTCACCATGTGATGTGTGTTACACTGTTGGTTGTTGCACTAACAAGTTCCTACTCAGATAATATAAAGCTGACATCAAGAAGTGAATGTTTTGTTTTAAAAAAGGGAAAAGGGAAACAGACTGTAATGCCATGTTATTCTTCTGCTGGGTGTATCCATCCTCCATTTTCTACCGCGAATATAGGTGTATACATAGCTTAAATATTACACTATAATAAAACACAATAAATGGGAAATCATTGTACTTAACATCAATGACGTCCCCAGTTTAAAGAAAACAAGACAGGACATCCAGGTGCTCGGGTTTTCTCCATTTGAGCGTGGTTGTCTATCTGTGTGTGTCAGCCCTGTGATGGACTGATGACATTTCCAGAGTGTATCCTGGCTTTTGCCAGCCCTGTAGGACCATGTGAAAGAATGAGTTGTTTGGAAACCGAACTGATGTATGGATAACAGCAGAGCCAAGTTTCTGAGTATTTAAAAGGCACTAGATTGCTAGCCGATGAAGGGACTTGTAATAATACGAGGAATTGAGGTCATGGTCAAGGGTGTGAGGGTATGTGCTCCAGGAAACTACAGGAAGGGTGTATTCCTGTTGTTTCTGTGGGTAAGAAACTGTTAAACTGACTCTTAAGTCTGGTGCTGTACAAGTGCTTGGCATTATTATAGTTATATTAAGTCATATTTCCATCCCTTACTGTTCCTCAGGGTCCTAAGCTCCTCATTAAATAGAAGCTAAGCACTGCTGCACTTAATAGTTTCATCACACGAGACACAGGATTGCATGCTGGACACATCGCTTAGTGTTATGGCCATGTATTGTAGTAGTACAGGCTCAGCTGGAGTCTGCTTGGGACGATCAAGATTGCTTTATGATTAGGGTTGCAAAAAAATGGAATCAATATCCATTAATCTTTTATCATTTGGCTTGTTAAAAGCGTCTGCCAGATAGTTGGTCCAGATGGGCTCACTCAGACCGTCAAGACAAAGGAGATGGGCCACAGCACAGCTAACTTGTGGCTGCTGTAGACGACACTTTAGTGTCCCTCTGCTCCCTCCGAGTGATGAGTGGTGAGAGAAAAGGAGAAGGGGAGATGAGTGAGAGTTGATAGACATCCCACTGGGAGCTGCTCTCACATGCTGTCTTCTACACAGAGCCGAGGTCCCCTGGAGCTGCTCCACTGACAGGATGTGACATTAGAAAAGGGTCATAAAGAGGGACAGTTTCTCACAGCTCCACATGCCTCACTTTCACCATCACACCATGCTTCTCAGCCTGCAATGTTCCTCCCAGCTTATTCCAAAACCATTAGAGATGTGGGCTGTTATTAAGGTTTACATCTAATTGGGTTCAGATCTGACAACCAATACAACCAGGTGGATGTTTAATCGGAGAGCCTGTTTGACAGCTGAATTATATATTTATGTATCTGGCGCTGATTCAGCACAACCAAATGGATTCCAGTACGTTTCGTCTACCTATGTTTATAACGTACGCATGCCACATTACCAGTAATGGTCTCTGCATCTCTGTAGGTGGCTGGGAACTCCTGGAGTGCAGCTGGCAGACTTGCTTCACTGACATACTCCTCCTCTTCCTCCTCTGCACTGGCCAATCGGAGCCCTGGGTCGTGGAGCCACTCTCTGTGATCGGAAGGCTTTTTAGGGGGTGGGGCGTGGGTGGGCGACGTCTTTGGGTCCAGCTTGGCGCTGGGTGGTTACCGATTTAAAACACGTCCAGCCATGGACAAATGTTGGGACTTGCCAAAATAGGAATGGGACAAAACAAAATTACATTTGTCTCAAGTGCATTATTGGACTGGAGGGGAAAAACTGATCTGGGCGTCCTGAGCACAGGACCAGTGGGAGTCGGAGAACCACAACCACACACTTGGATGTTATTCACTGTATACCTGAAATACAAAAGCAGAGAGAGAACAAAAGACAGAAGAAGCATTATTTTGCATTATCTTTTAAATCATAAGTCAGATGCAAAAGATGCAGAAAAGTAAAAAACATAAACACAATGCATCACAAGCTGTGGATATAACTCTTTCATTAGTTTAATATGTGCAAACATGTCACTATGTTTGCCTAAAACGGTACTGGATGTAAACGAAACAGCCCTCTCTCTTTTTCTCACTTAGATTTGGGCTAGCCGTAGTATTAATAAACATGGCGACATCAGACGACAGTCAAAACTGAAGCACCTTTAATTGCATTCTTTGTATTAGCCAACACGGGGCGACTCTGGTTGCACAAGAAGTCCAATCGTAAATGAATGACCCTGCTTCTCACTTGATTTATTACCACATTTAACGTTGTAAATACGAGTTTATGGTCGCTAGTTGCATGTCTTCAATACAACATTATGTCCCTTTCATAAATGAATGATAGTCCCATTTAGAGTCAAATAGATGATAAAGCAGTGTATGCTTTAGGGCGTGGCTACTTTGTGTTTGACAGGTCACTGCCACAGTGTTGTCCCAGTGTCTTTTTTTTTTTGTCTTCCAAATTTAACCCCTTTGTAATATTTTGTTGCCTAAAAATGTTATTCAGCATTCAGTTGTATTTAGCTCCACCCTCTTGAATAACTTCAGTTGCAAAAAAACAAGATGGCGACAGCCAAAATACCACTCAAGGCTTCATAGCGTCAGTCCCCAAACCAATGGGTGAAATCATGGTGAATTTGTCCGATTCTTATAGACGGGTATCACCCTCATCTGCACGATGTGCATGTTTTCATAAAGACACACTAAACAAAAATAAATGTTTTTATTATGATTAATCTACTGATATGTAATGATAGATAGATTAATAATTAGTCTACAAAATGTTAAAGAAAATGGCCATCGCAACTTCCTCAAATCCAAGATGATGTCTGAAAATGTCTTGTTTAAATCTCAAAAATAATCAGTTTACAAGGCTACATGACCAAAAAAAAAAAAAACAACAACAACAAATCCTCTCATTTGACAGACAAGATAATTTCAACAAAGTTTTGTGTGAAGAGTTTGTGTTATTCTAAATTTGGACACCTATTGACTTTCTTTTACTACAGACAAATATCGGTTTCAAACATCGGTTATCGTTCGCCTAGATTAGTAATAATCGACATAGGCCCTGAAAAAGCCGTATCGGTCGACCCCTAATAATAAAAACACTCAACAACTCTACAGGTCATAAGTAAGACTCAGCTAACAATGAAAAGAACAACCAATAAGTCAAATCCGTTGAGCTACAGTGTCAACAATACAAAACAACCCAGCTGACAAGCTAAAAGGCAGACAACGCAATCATATCACTCAGCAGGCTTCCAGCCCAGCATTGAAGAGGAACTTGGCTAAGATTCTATTAATAGTCACCCCTTCAAGTCAAACACACACACAAACCCCCAAGAAAAGCTGCCTGATATGCTAGATCAGAGCTACATCTGGTCTCAGCTGTGGTTTTTCAGTTTTTCTACTTTCTGTATTCTCTTTCCATGTATCGTCCTCTCTCCTGCATTTATCTTCACTCATCTCTTTCCCCACCCTAACCTCTTCTTGGACATATTGAGCCAGATCTTGGTGCCTTGTGGGAGTAGAATTTAGGTCACACAGTTTCCATTATTTAGGAGTGAAGGACGTCCAAACACTGTTGCTATACAGTCATTGCAGAACATGTGACAGGCTGCAATTACATGCTTCTTCCATAGGTTCGAAGTCTTTCTGATGACTAAAACAAAAGTGGGTACGAGGCTGGAAACTTTTGAAACAAGACATAAGAAAACACCTTAAACCCCATTCACAATCACAGGAGGTGGCTAATAATGCAGCCCTTTAAGACAGAACCTCTTCGAAGCCAGGGTATACGCCCTGAATTAATAATGTCATTATTATTACAGCAATGCTGACTAAACAGTACTATATTTCCAAGTTAAAGTTCAGCAGTTGCAGGAGCAACAGTACCAACATCTAATATGTTATGGTCACAACATTCCCACCCTGTACCGTCCTCCAGCAGGTCTCACAATGACAGGGTTGGGTCCCGTTGAGAGGAAGTTAGCCGCTGCTCATGAACAGTAACTGAAATTCCTCTTTTGAGGAGAAGGCTGGTTTTCTGCCTTCTTTCTCTTGATTTTCTTGAAACTTCAATTGAAAAAGTTGCAGTCTTCACAGCGTTTGGTTCGGTCACAGTTCATGTTTTCCATGTGGTGACATTTCAATTTGTTTTTGGTCCTGAGCCCAAACAGGCACATGTTGTGTTCCTGCTTACGCAACTTATTTCAGAAGTGGGGTAGGGCATGGTGACATCCAAAAGCACAGACTACATTTAGGAGATGATGTAATGAATAAGAAGAGCCACTTGCAACCACAGGAGCTAGCCTGGCCGTGAGCTAGCCAGGGGGACACGCTCACATGCAACATGTAGAACATGTGGCTGGCCTGGCAACAAAGCAGGGAGACATCCTATATGCTCCTATTCCTTTACATAGCAAACAGTTGTGTGCTTCCTTTAATGACACCCCTAAAAAATACTGTAGTATTTATTCTCAGTCCAGTGTCTAGGAGAAGAACAATGGTCGTGTCCCTCCTGCTGTTTGGTTTCTCAATGAATTCTGTTAATCAGTTACTCTTGACTGTGCCTTCAACTTTAACTATATGGACATTACAACACAGGCCTGGACATTAACTATCAGCTGTTACAGGAAAACCAGTGCTGCACCACCAAGCTCAGGGTTTTTGTGCAAACTGATCTCCTTAAGACCTTTTAGATCAAAAGATCTGACCATATCTAGACGTGAGTCACTTGAGTGAAATTATATATTCATAGGATCACCCAACAAATGATGCATGAATGATAAAACTTCCAATGTCATGTTATTTTTACAAGCCCACAGATATTCAGATAAGTGTACAAAAAAACATAACAAACGTGCAAACACACAATAACAAACGGTTATGCCTCGCCACATGAAGAAATTCAAGCGGTGCCTGATCACGTCGTCAACTGTTCAACACATGAGTTTTGTTTAGGTGCGCACCCTACAGGAGCATCAGCAATAATACGCTTGAATCAAGCATGTGCATTTTATGACTAACAGAGCAATTAACCACATAATATTCACTCTGGCTTAGGAACAGACCCTACTGTCCTTTTCTAGTTAATTGATGTCTATTAATCAGAAATCTTAGGTTGTACTAAGACAGACATGGGTATGCATCTTAGTAGTTAGTCTGCTGTGAACTAACTGTTTGTAGCCACTTTCCCCAAAGATGTTAAAACCTTAGCCTGTCTGCTGCAAATCATGCCTCTGCAGCACTTTTCTAGTAGCTGTGTGCTGAGGTTTGTCCTTGCTAGAGGGGCTTTCCTTACTGTCAATAGCTGACAATTTAGAGCACTTTGACTGACAGTACAGTGTTGTTCAATGCATATGTATCCTGGCTAATGGAATGAAGCAGGACATGGTGTTTCCGGGGGACATCATGCTGTGACTGACTAACATTGTGTACATCCTAACAACTTCCTTTGAATTGTCTTTGCCATGAAACACTAAGGTCAGTAGGAATCTAAAATCAGCTTCAAGACATATTGTAGAACCTGTTTGTCTGCCCTGAGAAACACCAGATGGGTGACGGGGGTTTCATATTCCTACTTAGTCATTAGGAACTAAGATATGTCTGCCAAAAAACTGCGTCCATAACATCACCATGGTGAGAAGACAAACATACAAAAATGTCCTGCTATAAAACCGTAACAAAGCTATTAGCAGCTGACAAAGATCAGGAGTAAACATTGGTTGCTATTGAAAATTGCAATGTCAGCATTATCCTGTGTACATAAGTAACATAATTACACAGTAGCCATCTATAAAAAAGCAAAGAGGTCCGGGTACTGTTTAATTAAATGTAAAAAGGTCTTGAACCGAGTGGCTCAAGACCCGACCTGATGGGTTCAGTAGCCCGGGCTCAAATTTCTCTTTAATTCCCTCTAGCTTTCCCTCTACCATTCTTTTCTTTCTAATAGGACTACTTCAAAGCCCCTCAGTTTTGCCAGCACCCTACTGTAGCTTCAAAATATTAAGTACTAATAAAAATGTGTATGGCAATATCGTCTAGTATCACCATAGTATTTGCATGAAAACCATTCAGTCAGTACTTTTTTTCAAACAGAAAGTAGTAAATAGATCATCACAGATAAGTATAAGATTATTTTAATTAGAAATTAGAGGCTTTAATGAAGGTCAGTCCAGACTGCAGCCCTTCCTGTCAGCCACTTTATGATCAATGGATCCGATCAATAATCCAATGCTCCTCTGTTTGACCAGAGATACAAATCAATCAGTATTTGTACTCAACAATTTTTTTTTTTTCAGAGATGGAACTCACAAAAGGAATTGATCATTCAAAACTGAGAGAAAAAAACACAAAACTGGAGACTTAGTTGTTTGGTGCTTTGTTGGTGATGTTATGTATTACTATATCACTTTGCCTGGCTCCGACATTCATGAGAGCCTCACTCAGTTATTAATATTCATCTTACATGAACTGCCTTTAACTCAAACCTTTTTTTCTTAAGTGATGTTCTAAGTTGCCCTCTCTCTCTCTCTCTCTCTCTCTCTCTCTCTCTCTCTCTCTCTCTCTCTCTCTCTCTCTCTCTCTCTCTCTCTCTCTCTCTCTCTCTCTCTCTCTCTCTCTCTCTCTCTCTCTCTCTCTCTCTCTCTCTCTCTCAAAATAGAGACAACGAGGAAGACAAAGAGAGAAGTTTGGATGAAATGAGAAGAAAGAACCTTGTGCAGTATAAAGCCCAACAAGTCACATGTCAAAGTCCTAAGTCAAAGGAAGGTGAGACTTCCTAGAAATCCCTTCATGCATCACACCTCCTAGCTGGAGGGTACGTGTTAGGGAAAGAAGAATAATGCAAAAATAAAGTGATAAAGGGCTGATGGTTGTGCATACATGTGACAGCACAGCCGCTTCTAAGGCTTTGCTGGAAAGACAGGATTGAACAAAGTTGTTACAGAGGATTCTATCAAACACCGGAAACCATGACACCGGTACAGTGTAGACCTGTGTCAAACCTTTTAGGACTTCTTTTTATCCTTGTCAATTCAATAAAAAATGTTTTTGCCAAGCTCATTAATATAAAACGTTCTGAGCAACCGCAGCGCTCATGAAGTAAGCTCTGCTGGCGTTCCTTGTACATGAAAGTGATTCAAGTTTGTCCCAGGTCTGGATCTGACACAGACACACACTATGATTCACTAAAACCTCCAGTCTATAAGCTCCACAGCTGCATCACTTTAGCTCAGCTCAGTTCAGTGAACCTTAACGGTGACACTTAAAATAACTCATCCTCTTTGCAAATGTACAGGCTTTAATTTCACTTCTACATGGTACGATTGCAAAAAATTACTATTGGATTGAACAGTAGCATGTCATCCAGACACTGTTGTTCTGTATCACACCAAGTGCCAACATACTGAACGAAGTACATCATTATTATTAAGTTATAAATGACAGTATCATTATGGTAGTATCAATGTGTCAACATATCAGTCGAGTCCTAGTGTCAGTCATGATCAGTCAAACAATAAATATTCAATCCTTAAAGGCAAATAACCATCTCACCCCTCATACACACTCACACACATGCTTACTAGTCTAGACCACCTCCTTGCAGTTTGCATTGTGCAAAATGTTATTTTCTTTCCATCTGATTTTTTGTGATTTTTCTTTTAATTCAACCGACTTCACATCCATAAAACCATAAAGCTACTCTCCAGTGATAGTGTGCAGTAAAAGAGCTTTAATGTTGGCGGCCTCATTCACACATAAAAGCAACCTTTGACAATATACAAGTTCATCAGTCCTTGTATCAGCGGCACACTTACTTACATGGAAGTCTGTGTGCTGGCAAAGCAACACATACACTATCATCACTTGCTCTTTTTTATACAATGTCATACCAACATATATATAATGCATGCTGATGTCGTCCAGTCCTTGAGAAGGAGATGTTGGTGTCTTCAAAGGGGTGGTCGAGTTACAAAATAATGATATCACACACCTCTGTGTGTGTGTGTGTGTGTGTGTGTGTGTGTGTGTGTGTGTGTAGAGTGGACAGAGAGGTCAGATGAGAACAAACACCCCCCACAGCCCATCTGTCGGTCGCAGTCTATCTGTGGGACATTTGATCCCTTCAGGTCTCCTGGTTGTGTGAACGTTCTCAGGAGTCTGTGTTTTAACCGTGCGGCCTGCTGTGTGTCCGAGCAGCGCGACAGTACGCAGGCCTTCCACAGATCATGTGCTGTTCGCTGGCAAAGCCAACTGGAACCTTATTTAGCTTTTCTGTGCTGGCTGAGAAACCCTGCTACATCAACAGCAGATACACTACTATCCAGTATAGTGTTTTATATAGATGTTGTTCATACATTACTTATATTTAGTGGCATTATTTTAATACTTTATATGTTTAAACTTATTTGACTCTCTTTCTAGGTTAATTGGTGACTCTAAATTGCCCATAGGTGTGAATGTGAGCGTGAATGGTTGTCTGTCTCTACATGTTGGCCCTGCGATAGACTGGCATCCTGTCCAGGGTGTACTCTGCCTCAGCTCCAGCCGCCCCCCGTGACACTGAATACAGGATAAGCGGTAGACAATGGATAGATGGATGGATGGATGGATGACTCTCTTTCCTGAGTCTTATAAAGCAACTGCAGCTGTACAATTGACTGATGGATTACTAAATTATTCTGATTCTGATTTCCACAGATATTTATGAACAAATATAAATAATTGCGAATGTGATTGCAAACTACAGATAGCCTACAGATCGCGTCTAACAGGATGTAACTTTTTCTATAACGTCCTGTCGAATCTTCGAAGGCTGATGGAAACTGTCCGACTGGAGCGCAGCTTTTAGGCTCCGCCTCCTGCTCTCGTCTACTTTCCAGGCGACTTTATGAGGCGCAGTTCATCTCGAACGAGCCTAATATTGGTTTTAATAAAGGGGTAGCCTAAATGGTTTAAGTACAAATGGAATTATAGCATGTCATGAAAACAAACAAACGCATCCAGCAGTACATAAATAGATGTAAAAAACAAACAAACAAACTGTGTACACTTTCAAATAGCATTGTCTGATCAATATATAACGATACCACAAGTTGACCAGTTTTTATAATATTCATGTTACTTAATATTAAAAGCGAACGTTTGTTCACAGTAGCTGATATAATCAGTCAGGATGCTTTAATTCACATTTAATGAGTCGAGGCAGATTAGCGGTGATGGGATTAAATCTGAAATCAATCTGTGCCCACTCAGCTGGGACAAAAGTCACCACATTTTCACTTCTGAGTCGGACAAAGTAAACTGGGGAAACTTGGTAAAGTCACTGTATCAGACACACACACACGTCTGAGTAGAAATGACTTGGACGAGGGAGAAGAGGACTTCCACTGAGGGAGACTGGTTAAACACACAGATCCATTACACCGTTACCATGCGTTACCATGCGTTACCGTGTGGACCTGTGCACCTGCTGATATGATTATCACACTTTAAATGGGAGAGTTCACAAAACTCACAAAAACACGTCTTACCGTTGCTCGCGCAGACTTCCCCAAGGAGGCGGAATCCGTTATCTTTTCCGCTATCTCCGCTGGGCGACAAGCTCGTCTAATCAGCGGTTCAACGTGGTTATCCACAATGCTACCACGCGACCGGTGTTGTGTCAAAGTCTGTTTCCCCGTATATGTGTGCCCCCCTACCGTAACGTGATCCTACACTTATTTCCAACAACGGCGAGTCGTCTTCTGAGATGCTTGGCTTGACCCCAGCGTTATCTTAACCCCTAACTAGATGCCTCTGCCACGCCTAACCAACCTAACCTAAATCCTAAGTAACGTTGCCCGAACCATGGAAGGCACCCCCACGGGAAACAGACCTGTGGACAAACCGGTGTTTAAACAAGCCACGGTCAGGCGGAAAACAAGCCAAGTGAACAGACGAATACAGGTGATAAAATCCAGAGTCAGCCCCGAGCCTGCTCATACACTTCACCAGCTTTTTTTTGGCTTCTTTAGCGAGAGTAACTGAATCACTTGGTGGAAACAAAGCAGCTGAGCGGACATTAGTCAAGTTAGAAACAAAATGCATCTGCATCCGGTGCGAGTCATTTCAAAATATAGGTCAATATATATTTTATTGTGAGGTCTGTTTTGCTCTCAATACATATATGAAACTGTATAGACAACAGTGTGACACTTGAGCTAAACATTTTGCTTATCTGTTTGGTGTGTACACCGTTAGTGTGACAGACATGGAAAACTGCACCATATGATGGAAAGAAAGCGTTTTAATAATTGAAGATACACTGTTATAATTAGCACTGTGCTGCATTTACTGAGCGTGTTTATAATCAGTAGAAACCCCCATTGGACGTAAAAGAAAAAGGGTATTTTTTCAAAATGTGACTATTTACATATTTTCAAACTGAGATCATAAACACTTGCCAATCCAAACCACGGTATATATCCAGTTTCCTGTAAACTATGACATGATCTGTGTGAATCTTCTATTGGTGTTGTTCATTTAACACACACGATTGAACAAAAGACACAAAATTACAGCTTCCTCGGTGGTCGACAGTAGGAGTCTGTGGCTTTTCTGGCCAGTTCAAGATACCAATTTCATTATATACAAATATTGCTGTGGAAAAAGCTGTCATTAATACAGCCTTTAAAAAAAAGATTTGTGTTCATTACATTTAATTCATACAATGTTGTAATAATCAAATGTGGTGATTTTTTTTCCATTTAAATGTTTCTTACTTTTATTTTGTAGAATAAAATGCTCTCTCCGGAAATGGTACTTTCAGCATGTTTAGTTAATCTCGCAGGTTTTAAATTAGGATTTCCACGGTCTCCGGTTGTTCGGTCTTCATCTAATGCCGTGAGCAGGGACCCAACACAGCAGATTCTCGCCCTTAACATATCAATCAGGAACCTGTAGCTTCAGTAAATTAACTGTTTAGTTGCTCGATGAAATAAAGTAAGACCCAATAGGCTAGTGGTGGAAACTTTTAGGTTGCTTGAGATTTCCTTTTCTGTTACTTTTTACTTCTACTTCAACATTTTTAAGGCAAAGATTGTAGGGCAAATCAACTTCAATTAGTTGACACCTTTCATTACTACTTTGTAGATTTGGATTAATAATGCTAAAGCAGTGTCAATAGTATTATTTTAAGAGCTTACATGTTCATTATTTATTTATAATCTCTTAGACTATATTATAACATACAAAATAAAAATAATTATAACTCAAGTCATGTGATATTTTCATAAATTCTGCTCTTTTGAGACAGCACAGTTAGTATTACTAAGGTCAGGTAGCCTCTCTACAACACCTCTCTTTGTTACTGAGTTTACCCAAGAAACACACTGGGCATAGATTAAAGTTATGTTCCTCTCCATTCTCATGTAAACGTCTCCTATTCTTTACTCAGCTCCACTGTGGTGATATAATTTACATATTTTCTTGTCCCACTACTTTGGGCTTATTTGACCCACTTTATCAGGCTGCTTTTAGATATCTTTCAAACTCAGGCTACAGGATTTTTCACTGCACATTGTACAATCTGGGTGGGTCTTCACTTGTTATACACATGCAGATTTGGTAGAAGGCTGTTGGCAGTTGACCCATGTGCAGTTTGTTTATACAAACTATCTATAATCTTATAGGTTCAATAATTGATTAGGCTTAAGTTGTCACCTATGCAGACTCAGAAAATAATAATTATCTCAAAATAATTAGATTTTTTTATGGCAATTGGTCTTGCTGACCTGCAGACTCCTTCATCTCTCTGACCTGTTTTAAACCAAAGTTAACTGAAGTTTGACCATAAATTATCTCATTAGAATACAAAGCAATTCTCCAGGTGTATATTCTCTTGTTTTGATGCGTGGACATGTTTTAAGTCTTTTTATGTATACGCAACATGTAACCTAACTTGCTGCGTTCTTGGACAGATCAACATCGAAGAATGTCATTTATCTAAACTGGTTGGTTGGTTGTGGCTGTGATGTAGTGGGGCAATGTGAGAGACTGTCCAAGTAGGCTATGACCCGATTAGAGGTCATCAACCAGTAAACCTTAATTTAATTGTCAATGTAGTGTTCCTTATTCTCAGAATCTGGACCGCACCGTCGACTGTAGCCTATATAATGTCCAGAAACCATGGTATGTCTCTCCACACGAGTAATTGGAAAGGACATTTGACTGCAGTCAAATTGTGAACATAATTGTGTTTTGAAGCTATACATTAACGTCTAAAAGCCTCTAAAATGTAGATCAAGTCAGATTTATTTTGTGTCATATACTTTTCCAAATGTCACAGCCATTCTGATAGTGAGGATCGTTACACCCCATACGTTTGACCGTGCAGTCTGTTGTGTGCACTCTTGTATCTTAGCGACGCAGGAATATACGACATGGGGGAGGTCAGGTAAAAACTAATACAACTTTTACAACATAACCAACTCTTTTCTTGTATTGCGTGCACGTGGAAATGTTGAGTAAAGTTACAGTTACACTGCGCTTTATGTATGTCATAACTTTCGGGAGGAGATTTATCTTTCATTCTATCCGAAGAACTCCAGACTCCCCTCTTCTACTAGGAATGACGTGGCCCGTGACGCTTCCGCCCACAAACAGCGGTTTGTTGAAGAGGTAACTTCGATGGTAGTCCGACAGTGAGTTGTGAGGGACAGTGAAGACGTTGTTTAGTAAGTAGTTTGTGGCGCTGTGTATAGTTGTAGTCAGTTTTATTTGAATGTCGTTACTTTTAAGTGTTGCAGTCAACTGCTGCATTGTCACCAGCGAACAAACCTGCATGTGCTTCTGAGTAGACGACGACGTTAGCGGTTGAAACAGCACATACGAGCTAACCGTTAACTTAAAACATCGTGCATAGATATCTATAGTTAACTGTCTACTTCTAACATGCCCATACATTAAAGTACAGTAGCTACATTTTCTAGCTGTCTGTTAAAAAACTATTTTTATGACTGTTAGAGTCAAACAGGTGTCAACCGTAATTGTAATCAGCTGGTAGTTTACAGGTAACGTCATTTACGGAAAAAAAAAGTTAAGCCAAGGTAACTTTAACATAGACATTTAGCAAATTATACTATTTATCCAAAGTTATATTTATGTATATATTTTTTTCACCCTCGATAAAAAAATGAATGACGTTATTGTCAAATGCAGTCCTGTGTTATTTCTTTATTAAAAATATATATATATGTTAGCCACTGTCAAACCGTATTAACGATAACTTGAATATGTTTCAGGCTATGGAATAATTCTATGGATAATTTACTAACAATATATTTCAAATATCCTGTTTATGATGCCACCAGAAGCATTTATGATAAAGCTATGGTCATAAAATACTTGATGTTTGGTTGTGTCTAATATTTCTGTGCCTTTTTTCCTTATTGATGACAAACACTACTTTCTCAACTTCTTAAATTGTCTAATGATTATGAGTTTAGAGTTTTTTTTATTCCTTCTCCACAGCAGATGGAGAACTTCATCCTGTATGAGGAACTCGGGGCAGGCAGTAGCTCTGTTGTCTATAAAGGAAGACTGAAGGGCAATCTCAACTATGTGGCCATCATCTGCGCTGACAAAGCTAAGAGACCTGAGATCACTAACCATGTAAGACAGATCTTTAAACTTTATAAACTTGTTAAGACATCTCTTGTATTTTCAGAAATCTTTGTTTATTCATAAATTGTAGTATAGTTGTTTTATACAGCCTGAACAGCCATGAAATCACCAACTGTGATATAATGGTTCAAAGATGATAATTTATAGGATTATTGAGGGTTATATTGCCTTTGAAAAAACTATGCTGTTGTGGAAATCAGAGTTTTGGGCCCTGTTTCCAGTGGAATTAGTTTCTCAAATTTCCATCAACATTGTTTACTAAACAGTCCTGATTATTTCAGGGTGAATTTGCTTGTGAGCCTTGCGGTAAAGAAAACCCATATTTAATGATGTGTTGTTTCTGTCCCCTTTAAGGTACGTCTCAGCCGGGATCTTGTTCATCCGAATGTAGTGTGCTTCCACGAGTGGTATGAGACAAGTAACCACCTCTGGTTGATAGTGGAGCTCTGTACAGGTATTTCCCATACTCCCAATTAACGGTCATGCACCATTCAATTTACATTTGTCATTCTTGCTCTATATGTTTTTTTTTATCTCTCTAATGCTTGCTGTCTTTTCTTTTTTTCCCTTCTTTTCTATCTATCCATCTGTCTATCAGGTGGTTCCCTGGAGTCAATAATTGGTCATGACGGATGTCTGTCAGAAGATGTGGTGAGGAGGTTTGGCTGGGACCTGGTCAAAGGACTGAAACACATCCATGAATCAGGAATAATTTTCTCTGACTTGACCCCTGCTAAGGTTTGCATTTGCATTAATGTGTATGCAGGACTAACGATACAACCGCAAAAATATGATACATTAGATGAATACAGTACGTTTCATTTTGTTGCCTATAGATCCTACTGGATGGTAGTGGCACTCTGAAGTTTAGTAACTTCTGTCTGTCCAAGCCAGTCGGAGAGACTCTGGAGGATTTCTTCACCTTGCTCTCTGTATCCGAGGAGGCAGGGGATGGAGATATCAAGGAGAACTTTGACAACACAAAGACAAGATTACATGGTCGGATGAGTAGTTTTTCTTATCCTGTTGGTTATATATGCATTGCATTGTTGTTGCATGGAGAAGCTAACCAGTAGATTAGCCAAGAGGAGTTCAACAATGTTCAACAATGTTTTGATGGATCCAGTTGAATTGGGACACATCTTCTACAGTTTTTGTGTCTGGAAATGTATTAGCAGTTGGGAAATATATGAACAGACAGGCGACAGGCAGGGTGGAAAAGCATGCAGAGGAAGACTAGTGGCCATCTGGGAAATGGCTGGATGTGCTACAAATTGGAGACATAGTTTAGCTTACAACAAATAAAAAACAAACTCAAACCCTTGTTCATGATGAGGATGATGTCATCTTCTAATATTGTTGCCTTTCCTAATTAATGTGTGTATATTTTCAGGTCCTCCGACTTTCAGAGCTCCAGAAGTTTTGCAGGGATCAGAAACCAATATGAGCTCTGATCTCTGGGCTCTGGGTTGTACACTCTACTACATGTATACAGGTACACACACACACACACACACACACACACACACACACACACACACACACACACACACACTGTACTGTTGGGTACTTGTCATTCATGATTGTTGTTGATGAGCCTACTGAACTGAACTGAAAAAAACCCAACAAATTTGAATACCGTAACTTATGACTGTAAAAAGCTGAAACAGTAGTTAACAGGAAACACTCACATCAACATACATTATTACTGTATACTGTGTTGTAAACCTAGACCCAATCTGTTTTTGCTTCCCAGGTAAACCTCCGTTCTATTCGGATAGCTACACTGAAATGACGGAAATGATTTTACATCAGGAACCACTGCCTCCCACAAAGACAGGTGATATAAACTCTCTCACATACAGACATATGGGACACAGATACACAGTGATAATTGACACATATTATTATTATAGAGTTGCTTTTTCTCATTAATACGTTTATCTGCCAGGGTTTTCAGCCAGTCCTCCCAGTGAGGATTTCCAGAATCTTCTGAAAGGCTTGCTCAACAAAAACCCAGATAAGAGGTCAGGTTCCCACACACACACACACACACACACACACACACACACGCACACAAATTAACCACTTTCTCTTAACATCATTTATTAAAAATAAGTTTTATTAAATAAAGAAGTTTAGTTATTGACTTGAATAGAAATGGACAGCTGGATAGTTTATAGGACAGTTAAATTAACTTAACAGCAATGTTGAATTACTTAATTGCTTTTTATTGCATGTTTTTTGTCTTGATGTTTACTTTTGTTTTGTTTTTTTTGTTCATGAGGATGGACTGGCCAGAGTTGCTGAACCACCCTTTCTGGACTGAAGTTCTAATGGAGGAAGAAGGAGAAGAGGAAGTGGAACGGGATGAAAAAAGTATCTGTGAAGGGGTCAGTTCAGCTAGTTGGAGGTGTGTTGATACATTTTTATTTCGCTTTATTTTATAGCTCCTACAGCATTATACAGACATTTTGTTGCAACCACTTTACTGCTTACAGATGAACTTTGTGAAAGTACTAATGTACACATTAATATGGTAGATGGCCCAATGTCATTCAAGCCTAGTGTGCTATCTATCTATATCATCTATCTATATTATCTATATCTATATTACATTTTAAACACCTTTCAATACAAAGCAGTCACATTTTACAACACAACAAACAGCCTGCAGAATTACCAGAATCTTCAATGGAAAAATGATATGCCTAATTTTCCCCTAAATTGAGTGGTTTTATTTATAGTGTGCTTTTTTTTCAATACCTCCACAGACACACAAGTATCCCTGAACCTTTCCATCCAGGACATTCAGACAAGCTTCCCGACAGCCATTCGGCCATCACGCAGCCAGCCCATAAGGATTCTAAGAAACTAATCTCATCAGAGACAACAACAGAAACAGAAACTTACAGGCCATCTGACAGAAAGACTGACAAAGCTGTCAGACACACAACATGTGGAGCCTTAACGGACAGGGAGATGGGAAAGGAGAGAGGAGGAGAGGGGAAAGCAAAGACAGAAAATAGCTCAAAGCTAACTGGTGCCCAGCAGATGTGCCACTCACTGCCGCCCAATAAGTCATTCATATCTGGTGAGACACTCCCAGAATAGATTCCTAAGATCATTTTCTGTATGATATTATGTACAATTCTTTCCCCTCAACTGAAAACATTTGGATATTTCACTGTTTGCTGTAGTTGCTATTGTGCAAATCTCATCCCTGATTAAAATACGTGCTCCATGCTCCACTTGTGTGACCTTTACTAAGTATGCGTCTCAGACAAATGTACCCTGATTTTGTATCTTTTGTGGTTTATTCTCCAGATAATGTGTCAGAGCTCAGGCCAAAGAGTGGTGTGGATGGGGTCAACACTGAAGCCATTTTTCTGCTCAGGTATTAGGTTCAGTCTGTCTGCTGGCCTGTACACCCATTCTACCAGGGTTTTCTACCTGTTTTTCAGGAAAGTACACATCATAAAGCAGTACTGTTATTTGTGAAGTTTAATTTTAGAATGAGTGGCCCCAGTGGTATTCGTGCATCTACCACTAGCAATACTGTTCTCCACCAATTAAGCTACAGGGGATCAGCCTCATGCACATATTCAATGGCTAGCCATTTGCAGTTAGCAGTATGTTATCATTATCTTTCTGATGTTCTTCTAGCTCCCGTGCCAGCTCCAGGAGAAGTTGCAGTATCTCAGACTTTCCCAACCAGACACCTGCACCCCAGGTCACTGTTAACATAAACTCTGAAATCTGCAAAAACATGGAAACAGCAGATAACAGAGCTCATAATGCTGATGATAATATGAGTAACTGGTAAATTGGCAACTTAGTTACCATGCTTAAACCAATTACAAAACTGCTTTAAAAAAAAAACTAAAGTCTTGGATACGCTCACTTATGACTAACATTGAAGGCATGTTATCCTCTGCTTCCATCTGCTGGTGTGCCTGGTGAATACTCCACTCCTCTTCTGCTAAGGTTGACTCTTCTTTCTTTCACCTCCTCCTAGACCAGTACTGGGACTGACATTGCATCCTGTGTGAAAACTCTTCTCCGTACTGACTCTGATCACACTGTCACCCCAATCATGGACAACCCCAAGGTACAGACATGCAGCATTATTGGTCACAAGCCATTTCAGAATTCAGGGATTTTTCAGATACTATAGATCTCCATGACTTTTAATAATCTTCAGTTGTAAGTGTGCTTGTGAGGAGGAGCCTTTCCTCCGTCGGTGTGTGAATGTGTGGGTGAATGTCAGTGATTACTGTAAAGCACTTTGGATGAAAGCGCTATATAAATGAGGACCATTTACCATTTATAGCCCTCCTCTCACAATTCAATTGTATCAAGCAAACAATATTAAAAGACAATATTGCAAAAAAACAGGCTTTCAAAATGTTATGTTAATTATCTTCACTGTAATGACTGCTTGCACTGTGTTGTGTTATCTTTGTATTTATCAGATTGTTAAGAGTCTTCGTGTGCGATTTGATCCCAAAACCCTTTGTATACCAGCATATTCAGGTAATGTGGTTTGTTTTTCAAATCAGTATTAAGTGAGATTTTATCAAATAGAAAGTTAATAGGACCTATGGCGGCTGCGGACCCTCGGTCTCAAGGCTGACTTTTTCTTCTCTCTTCTGCTCCCCCAGTTGAGAAGCTGCAGTCAATGAGTGACGAAGAGTGGACTGTCTTCCTCTCACAACTTTGTTCATGCCTCCAAGAACAGAGCCCCTCCACTGCTCCTTCTCCTCAATCCACAGCCACTCGCTCCAGACTCAACCTGCTGTGCTACCTCTGCTGTGTGGTTGGACATACAGTTATTGCTAACAGGATAATAAACTCAACACTGGTAGGAAAACGTAAAGTTACATAGGATTACAGTTCCATTGTTGCATCACTATTGACTGGGTTAAACAAGATAATTTTGCAGTTGTAAGGAATATTTCACACCTCAACACTGCATGGCAGTTTAGGAGTCCTTGCTCTTAGCTCAGTGAGGTGGAGGTCTTAGAATATCCTACTTTCCATGTCAGCGTAGACACAGAATATAATCACTTTTAACACAATCCCTTTTTGTTTTCCTCAGTCCCCAGTCCTTGTACTCCCTCTGTGATACATTTACAAGCCACATTTGTAAGCATAGAGCTTCACCAGGAACCTTCAACATATGTGATGTTCTTGCTATTACTTCCAACTGAGTATATGTAAAGTGGGAGTCATTAGTGCAGTGACAAAGGCAGGGCATAGTGGCATACAATTATTCAATACTAAAAAAATGTCTTCTCTTTTATCTGGCTTTCAAGATAAAATACCAAAAAACCTATATTTTTCAAAATTATGAATTTAGTTGTACTCAAACACCCCCAAAATGTACTAATACTAATGAATAATTTGGGGATTTTGACTACTTTCAAACCCATCGGTATTGATAAAACATGGTGTGCTAAAAGTTTTGTCCTTACCACCCATCAGACCTTAAATCATTTACAACTCTTTTTACAAATTAGCTCATTTAAACAAGCTTATTTAAAACCAAACCAATGAATTTCCTGTCATATATCATAATTTGTTCCAGATTGGGTTCTTAATCATGTCTTCATTCTCTATATCTGTCTCTGAAATCTCCACCCTCCTTCCTTCATTCAGCTTCCCGTATTGACCCAGAAATTACGACAAGCTCCGAACTGGGATATGTAAGTGCCTTACGTATGTATTTACTCCATAAACCATTGAGTATGATTGTGCACCTTGCAGAAATGTTGGAGAAATGTTAGCTACCAATGCACGGTAAAAAGAAATGAAACAACAACAAAAAACCATCTCAAACATCAGAGGCAGACGAGCACTTGGAGGATTGCACCCTGATAAAGTTGTCCTCGCTTACTCTCCTCTTGCTCTCCATCTTTCTGTGTTTGCAGCATATGACCAATTGCAAACATGGACAAGTCTATTGGTAGCAGAGGAGCATATTTTACTTAAAAATAACTATATTCTTAGACAAATATTGAGAAGTTTAATACGAAATCCCGGCTAAAAGCAACACAGTCTACTGCCAAATGCAATAAATCACAGACTGTCAGAATGTGTAAATTAATAGGCTTATAATATCATTGCCCCATCTAGAGCATGACTAGATCTGACTAATTACATTTGTGTATTATATTCAATCACTGTGACGCCTAGATGTATTCTGCATGTAGGACAGCAACCCTGGCGGTGTGAAAAAGACTTATATATAATATAAGTCTTATAACGAAAAGCTTGAATATAAAAACATAATTCAAAGAAGCAAGAAGGTTTCCTTCAATATCTGATAATCACCCACAGGATACGATAGTGTACCGGTAGCAAAGTTACTCAGGGTTAAGCCTACAGCCGACTGTTTCACGTGAATATTTGATATGAATATATGACGAGAGAATACATACTGATTTACATCGCCAGGGCTGCAGCTGAAAGAATAATGCTTAAATATTGTCAAATACGTCATAATAATATGTCTAAGCAACTCATTTATATAATATAAAACATGTATTTTATTGTTTTACATATTCACACAGTCGTCAATTTTCTGCCAGCTGTCCTTTCTGCATTTGTCAGTTTAAACTGCTTATTTTAGTATGCAGAGCAGCAGGTTACGCCTGATTTTCCTGATATGCAAAGAGAAAATCAGCAGTTTACAAATGTTTATTGAATGAAAAAAAAAAAATGTTTTCCAGAAGGAGCAAGGTTCTCAGAGTGATAGGTCTACTGGCCCTGCGTTGTACTCAACTGCGAAAGGACAGTCCTGTTTCTGAGGTTTGAAATGCACACACACACACACACACACACACACACACACACACACACACACACACACACACACACACACACACACACACACACACACACACAAAGTACACACACAAAGCACACACAAAGCACACACAGAGCACACACGGATTGAAATTTCAATTTGATTTTTGTTTCCACTGCAAAGTCAACTTTAGGTAGATAAATGAATGACAGTATATCTCTATTCATTCAGCCTTTAGTGGCTACAGTATTATAGGAGTAACACTGGCACTATAGATAAAGCATTTAAAAAATCCTTAAGAAATATGTTTACAGTTTTTATCCAAAACAAGGTCTAAATGTTTGGAGTCATATTAGAATGCTTACTAACAACCCCTTTTGTGTGGGGTATGCATGTTCTCTTGGGCTTCCTCCAACAGCCCAAAGACATGCAGGTTTGGTTAAGTGTTGACTCTAAGATGTCAATAGATGTGAATGTGAGCTTGAATGGTCGTCTGTCGGCTGGGATCAGTTCCAGCCCCGATGACCCTTAAGGATAAGCGGTTACAGATAATGGATGGATGAATAGATGGCATTCCCAAACCTCTGCAAAACATTTTGATGACCTTCACCTGCAGTGCCAGTTTACACCATGAGGTGACGGTACAGACCCGCAGATGTACATAAAGCATGACTGCACATTTATGCACAAGTACATAACACACGAGTGCAATAGTGCATGCGATATGTATAGTTGTTTCCTTAATAACAATCAGTCCTTCTTAATGTTGTTGAACTCTACATGTTTTTTTGTAATTTAAGTGATGTATCATTTTTTATTTATTTGTTACCACTGCTTTTGTTCTGTTCAGGGGAATACCACCAATAATAAGAACTTCTAGCCCAACATGATTTGAAAAATCTGCCCATAACACAAGATGTGAATGGGAAAACTGTCCACACTAACTTCATAATACTAGTGTTTACCAGCAGGTGGCATTAAAAACCTACAAGACAACACGTCTTTCATTATCCTCAGAGATACTGAAAACACCTCTCTCTCTCTCTCTCTCTCTCTCTCTCTCTCTCTCTCTCTCTCTCTCTCTCTCTCTCTCTCTCTCTCTCTCACTTACTCTCTCACTCACTCACTCACTCACTCACTCACTCACTCACTCACTCACTCACTCACTCACTCACTCACTCATGCATACATACAGAGACATTGCTGGATTTCGCAAGGTTGCGTCTTGCTTATACATCACTGCTGTTTGTTTTATATTACAGGTTGGCAAAATAGCTTCCATAAGCTTGCTCTTTGTAATGAAACATTGTATAGTAATATGAGTGAATATAGTTCAAGTCTTTAAATGATCAGAAACTTAGATGTAATGTTCCAGCTTATGCTAATGCTTATCTGACAACTGGAAGTGGTTGTAATACTAGTGTAACTGTTGCAGTTAATATTTGGGTAGTTAGTAGTCATTGCTTTTTCAGATTTTTAAATTTTTAATTGTGTGTTGATATTAGAGATTAATTACATATGTTACTTTTACTTACTATAACTACTATAACTATAATTGTAACACTATATCACTATGATATCATAGTTATTGTACAAGTAAAACTACTGTACACATATATGTGCATGCACATGAGTGTGTGTTAAGGGTCACCCCTTACGGTAAACAAAAATACAGGTGTATTTGGTACACCTTGTTAAAACTAATTCAGTGTAATTATCAAGTCCATTTTATTTATATAACCAAAGAACAAAAGTGACAAATTTGCCTCAAGGGGCTTTACAATCTAAACGGCCTCTCTTTGAGGACCCTTGATTCATATAAGAAAGAATGTCCCCCAAAAGCCCTTTTATTGGTGGTGAACAGGGAAAGAAAACCCTTAAAGCCCCTTGAGTAATATTGGGTTATATTAAAAAATGACTTGACTATTATACTGCATTAGTTTTAAAGTGTTTTACCTCGACCATTACACACAGACACTTCAAATACTTTCCTGAGCGTCCCCCAACACACACACACACACACACACACACACACACACACACACACACACACACACACACACACACACACACACACACATTGAAACCGAGCGGTGTTGAACTAATTTGACGTAAAAGCAGTTTTATATGGTGGTGAGATCGGGAGCTTCTCTCCTTTATTTGATCCTTTCATCCTGAACAGAACTAAACACCTTTTTCTTTCTCGTCTTTGTCTCCTCGTCTGCTTCATCACATCTATTTGTTCTGAATGTAATTCATTCCGGCTATGGTAGTTCTGAGCCCACATCCGCTCTCTTTCCTGGTTTGTCCTATTCTTCTCTCTTTCTCCACTTGTTCGGACACTTTACTGCTACTGAGTCGTCACGGTGATTTACAAAATGGCCGACTGTGACATAGCAGAGTTTTTTCTGTGTGCTTGTTGTAAAAGACAAATGGTGGAACATTTTTTCCGTTACCTCTCTGCAGCTTCCGTAGGATGACAAATTGTTAAGAAAAGGACAAAGCTGTGTGTGTGTGTGTGTGTGTGTGTGTGTGTGTGTGTGTGTGTGTGTGCGTGCGCGTGCGTGTGCGTGCGTGTGTGATGTTTGTGTGCATGGGCTTTTTTGAGACATGTTTGTGTGCGCACTCAGCAGGGGTTCTCCTGCTGCAGTCCTGTTGATTGGAGTGTCAGGGCTGGGCTTAGTAACCATGGTAACAACTATATGCTTCGACCCCCCCCCCCCCCCCCCCCCCCCCCCAACACAGGGGACACACAAACGCACACATTAACACATGCATACACACACACACCTGTTTATCAATGTCTGTCCCACGCTCTTTGTCTGTCCGTCTGCTATCTCTTTTCTCTTTCCTTTTAGTTCGTCCGTCTTTGACCCTCACTATCTGTCTCGCTCCTCCATTAGAATTAAATGAGAAGATTTTCGCGGTCAATGTTACTAATGCAAGCTGGCTGCTTTCCTTATGCGATGTAGGGATGTTGTGCTTTAAAAACCGACTACCGGTAGATATCATTTTCCTTTTCACTTATCATCACTTGTAAAGTTTTCTATGGCGTTTACAGCGGTTTAGTTGGTAAAGCCTCCACAGTGCAGGGTGTTTCATGGGGATATGGAGTCTTAAAGGAACACACATTCAGAGGGCATTGGCTCCAGGAGGACACTGCTTAAAGCATTTGTGAATGTTGCATGGAAAACCCGACAGTTTGAACCACCTTGTTATATAAATATCTTGAACTAATACATTTTGATAAAACCGCAAAAACAATTCACAACATACTGTAGATTACAGTACAGATGAATACAAACATCAGTATTGTTTCTTGGAGATTTGATGAAGATACTGTCAGAGCCTTGCTATTGTGTGTCAGACATCTCTGAAATGTGGATCTGCAAAACTTTTGTGTGCTGTGTTGGGTAGTCTCTTTTATGCCCTGCACCACTATGAGTGCTGTTATTGCATGATAATTATTTTGTATAGGTTTCCTTGTGTGCATCCATTATTTGATCTGAGGGAGTCTTGATGCTGAGATAATGATAATGTGTTCTTGGAGGGAAAATAGTTTTTTTGTTTTGTGTGCGTACACTTATATTTGCTTTTCCACTCTGGCTTGTTGCACAGGGGTCTCTTTCAGTATCCTCTGCCTGAGAGCAGCGATGTGACTCATTTCAAATAACCCCAGAATCTCAGCTATCCACTCAGCCATTTATGCTATTAGTGGGTTTAGGTCAGGAAGGAGTAGGGAGAAGAACAGAGAGCAATAATGTGGGAAAGACGCAGAGTTTCTTTATCAGCACACATGTACCATTCACATAGTTATTCGTTAAGTGACACAACATAGCATGAGTTCATAGTTTATGTATAAACAGGTTTAAATACGGTCAGCTAAAACATACTGGCTTGTAGCATATGGGCTGTCCTCATCTCAAAGTGTATTGGCAATAATAATGTTCAGAATTCTAGTAGCAAACTAATGCTGTACCATGCTCATTGATGGCTCAGCATGAGGATACACCACAGTTCTTGGGCAGAAATAAAAGGGAAGAAGAACTCTTCTGGGAAAGGGAAAGATATGTTGAGAGAGTACATGACAAACAGACTGTTACCACTTCTCACCTTACAACGAGAAAGAGAGACGCAAGGTGAGAGAGTCAAAGCAAGCGGGTGTGAGAGAAATATGTAGGTGAGAGAGAGAGAGAAGGGGGGGAGAGTGAGAATCATGTGATATATATATACATAGAGAGTGATTGAAAGTAGAGCAGGAAGAGAAGAGACACAAGTAGAGTGAAAAACAATAGAGGAAGGAGAGACAGAGAACAGAGAGAGATGGGAAAAGAAAAAAGTGGAGAAGATAGAGGGAGAGGTAGAGGAGTGAGGCAGAACTTGCATCAGATCACAGAGGGGGAAGCTGGCAGTAATGCTAATGCCAGGAAGCAGCCAGCCAGCAAGGCTGTCTCTGCATATACTTAGTTAGGTCTGTGTGTGAGAGTGTGGGGTGCATTTCTTACAAGTGCATATGATTGCATGAATTTGTGTACCTTATCATGTGTATGCATATACTTGAGTCTCTGAATACACTTGTGTTTGTGTCTTCTTACATTTGTGTCTGTCCCTTACCATCTATGTTGGTGTGTGTTTGTGCCTTTCAGTGGTTTTCAGCTAAATTGTTGTTGCTGCTGTCCAGCTCATATCTTTCTCTTCCCTGCTTCGTCTTTTTTCTGTCTTTCCCTTCTCTTTCAATGTTGTTTCCACCTTCTTTCCCCCTCTACCCTCTCCTCATCACTGTCTACATGTGTGACCGTGAAAGTGGGATAACTGCGATAAATGTTGTGTGATAGCCCACAATAAAAGTGGAATAGCATCATTAAGTGTGTGTATGTATGGCAGGGAGATGCAAACTGGAATTATGTGTTCTGACGAATTAAACACATTTTGTCCTGTCAGCATTTAGTACAAGCTTGTATAAGAGATTATGCACAGCTGTCTGAAGATCATTAAACAAATGTAATTATATATTTGCAGCACATAATTCTAATGCATTTATATGAGTTTATCTCAATTTGTCCTATTATATTCTGAGACGGCTTATAAATGAATACCACCTTTGTTACCCTTTACCTTTGAAATTATAACTGATACGTGGAAATAGTTAGATGTTATTGACACCATCAGAGACACCATCAGAGACCTGCTGATTTAATTCTGGTACATTTTTATGACATACATTTCAGTTTTATATATGTATGAGTATGAAGTCTAGTTTTGCACCAATAAAAAAATAAGTGCTGATGAAAGTTTATCTCTTTTCTCTTTCCAGGTTGTGTCCACACTGACAGACCTATTGAGAGAGAACCTGAGGAACAGTAAAATAAAACAGTTCCTGCTGCCACCATTAGGGGAGATCCTTTACCTCATCGCCTGTCAGGTAGATTCTGCATCACAGATGTATCAAAAGACAAATGTATTGAGAAAGATATACTGCAGTTTGGTTTGCAGATTGATCTCCTTGTTGAAGGAAACATGTAAATGAATCCAAAAGCACACTATGCAAGTGAGAAATTGGTACAAAAGCACGCAAGCGCTTGCATGCACACCGAGGGCACAGATTGTACTAGTTCTGTAGAACAAGACTATTTTATTGTAAGGGTAATTTTCTTTTATCAGACAGGGCGAAACAGAGAGTGGGCTTTGACATGTGATAAGGGTTGATTTGATTTTGATTTGTTTATTCAGATATGTTTGTGACCACTGACTTATATGACTGACTTATATTCACGGCAATAAAGAGATGTGAAGACATGAAAGAAAACCACTAATACTTTTGCTGTGAACTTAGGAATGTGCATTTATTGTCAATTTAAACATAAGTGAGAGGGATAAGCTTCCCACAGTTTATTTGTAGGGCTATGAGACCACACATTTAAATATGTGAATATTTCTCCAGCTTCTTTAGTAATCACACAGTGAGGGTACACTCACAGTATGGCCAGTTGATCCACACCCTGCCGGAGCCCGATTGTCCCCCCCTCCCATGTCCCCCGCGGGCTTGCAGTCACACTGCTCCAAGCCCAAACAGGCCTAGACACGATTGCCTCTTGTACATACATCATTACATCGTAATACAACACACGCATGGCTTTACGTAGTACCGTTTCAAAGTGATCACAATAGAAAACAACACAGAGAACATCAACTGTAACTTTACTGACATCTCGCGTCATATATCTACTAAACACTCAGCATCAGAGCATGTGAGTGGAGCTGAGTGCGAGCGAGCGGGTGGGCAGTGAGAGCGGAGCGAATTTTGGACAGAGCTAATAGCAGCATTTTTATTATAAAAGGATGGAATTCTGCTTCAGTACCACTCATACCACGAGTCTGAAGCATGTCTAAGCCCGACCCAGAATCCTGCTGTGTCCTACACAGTCATCAACAGTTTTTTCAGTCATAAATCGGCTCGATAGCTGAGTTGAACGTTGGGTGATAATGAGAGGGCCGGCCTATTGACCATAGCCTACCCAAGTCATACCCACGTTGCGTACCCGTGCATGTGCTTGTTCATGGACCGTTCCGTGCCTAAATCCACTTCTTCCGATTGTGCCGGGGCCAAGGAAGCGTACCATTCTGAAGTACAGAATGGAGCACTCACACTAGTCAAATAATCCGGACTTTAGGCTCAATCGTGACTTGGAACGGAACGGCCTAGTGGAGAGATATTCAACAGGGGCTGCAGGACCCATAGGGGCTCCACAGATTTACAGCAGGGGGTCCCCTAAATGATTTGATCACAAACTCTTTTTTTCTTCCAAAATTTTAAATATGTTCAAAAATACACATTAACATTAATAAAATATCTAATAAGAAAATATACATTTTAATGTGAAATTGTGATGCAGAAATGCCAATATAGATTTACAATATGTTCTGTAACAGTAGAGATGCCCATTTAAGTCAATTTCTTTAATCAATATGTCAGCCGCCTTAAAAATACTGGCAGTAAGAGTCAAACAAGAAATGCAATGATCCACTTGCAGCTCACACTGCAGGTTATTCACAACCTCAAACAGTCGTTTCTCACCTGCAGTTTGCTCTGCATATAATGTGCTGATGCCAGATGCCAGAAAGATCAAAACACATTTTCTTACTTACTTCAGTGAGAAAGATTAATCTTGAGTGAAATGAATGAAACTGAGTGCTCTGTCATTAGGTAATGGACTTTAAATTTACATGCTGACTAAATTGAATTGAAAGCGAATTGACCCCCAGCCCTGAAAATTACAAGAGAGTGAAGGAGGCGTTTTTTGACTTCATTAGAAAAGGTGATCCCAATTTTTTTCCGGTTAACCTCAATCTAGCCAGGCAAGTTGATTAAGCGTAAGATTTTTATTTACAAGGCTGATGGATAACCTTCGAAAATCGATCACCCCGCCTGATTACACTCCTGAAGCCATGGAGAATCTCATCAGTGTCCTGTAGAAGCTCTTAATAAATTGGCTTTCCTGCTCCTGCAAGTTAAGTTTTTCAATCTATGCCAGTGTGTTCTTAACAAATCACTGATTCCTGCACCAGAACAGTACCTTAAAAGTGTAAATGTATGTTAGTTATTTACACTCAGAAAATAAAATACAAGTTAAATTAAATATTCTTCGCAGGACATTTAAACAAAACAAAAAATGCTACATTGCACCATAATTGAGACTATGTCAATTGACTTCAATGATGACAAAGTATTCTTGATTTCAATTAATACACACTTCAGATAGATAGCTGGCTGGTCTAATAGATTCAATTGAGGTATTGGTAACTGTTGCAAACCATTAAATATATTTGTGAAGAACATCCAAAAGTTATAATCTCTCCGTGTGTGTGTGTGTGTGTGTGTGTGTGTGTGTGTGTGTGTGTGTGTGTGTTAGTTCCGCAAGCAAGAGTGCAAACAAAGTTTATATACACATCTCACACCCTTGCCCCACATGTGTGTCCCCCTTCAAGGTCAGGCCCTCTACCAGAGGCCGGGGTGCCTGAGGGTTCTTCAGTATCTTCCTGGGACTCTTCTGAACAGAGATCTCGGATGTTGTTGCCGGACTCTGCTGGAGTCACTGTCCCAGTCTGGGATTACCACCAGAACCACTGATGCCTTTATCCTCCACATCTTTTAGCCCGTGGTATTTCCAAGCTTCTCGTGTTCCTTCTTCTTAACGGTGCTGTCGCTTGGGGTAGCTAAATCTATCACTATTGCTATCTTGTGTTGTTTGTCTACCACCACAATGTCCGGTTGGTTAGCCATCACCAGTTTATCAGTCAGGATCTGGAAGTCCCACAGGATCTTAGCTTGGTCATTATCAACCACCTTTGGAGGTGTCTTCCATCTTGACCTCGGGACTTCCAGCCCAGACTCAGGACAGATGTTCCTATTCCTTGCTCCTGATGTACTCCTGGATCTTTGTCGTTTCATCCATCAACCCGAATTACATTCCGATGTCACGCTCGTTCCACAGTTTGATGTCATCCATGTAGACAAGGTGTCAGTGATGGTTACTCCACCTCGGAACCGGTGATGATGGCTGAGGGGATTCAGTCCAATGCAGGGGGGAGGGGGACAGAGCATCTCTTTGTATAATTGGCTTTGAGTTGAACATTGAGTTCATGATGAAGGCTCCTCCATCAGCAGCTGTATAGGAGTTCATAGTTCCTGCCTGCTCTTCATACATGACTTCTTTACTTACTTTCTATGGCCCTAATTTCCTTACATTTCTTTAGGTCTGGAGCTAACTTCTCATCACTTAGAGAGGGGCTTAGAGTGTAGGGGTGATGATAACCCCCCCATCTCCCCCTGACTTGTCGCCCCTGGCTCCCCGGCTCCCCCTTGCCGTCTGCTGGATGGGATATATATATATATATATATATATATATATATATATATATATATATATATATATATATATATATCCATAGAAAACACCACAGAGGATCATACTGATTATATTTTTTGAGGCATCATTTCATGATGATCATGATGTTGAAACCCTTCACTGAATACAATAATACACAATAATATTAAACAGTATCAGTTAGTAGCAGTAGTTAATATCTTCATTGCAATCAGTTCGAATGAAACTCCCACAGACACAGAATGTGAACTCATCCTGAAAGATGGAAACACACTGTTTAATGGCAGGAGAAACAGTTTTATTTGAGTAACATGGAACGGCTCTTAAAGTGTCCCCAGGTAAAATTGGCTGCTTTTCTCCTCTTCTTCTTCTGCAGCTCCAGTCAATGACAACGATTAGCTATAGCCTCCAGTGCCGTCTTTATCCTCAAGGTTAGATATAGCCTAAAGCCCAGCACAGTAGCAATGGAATGTAACACTGTTTCATGAAAAGATGAAAATATTGGTTGAAATAATCAGAGTTTTTTGGAATGTAAGACAGTGCTGGCATGATCGTATACAGTATATAATGTATTTTGTCAGGAAAAATTAAACAACAACTAAAGACATTTTGATAATCATTTAAATCATCTATCAAGCAAAACGTGCTCAATTTGCTTTTGTGGTTTCAATTTGTCAATTAGGATTTGTTGCTTTCCTCAGTTTCATCTAATTGTAAATGAAACATTTGGGGGTTTTGAACTGTTGGTTAGGGTTTACAAGCAATCATCTTGGTCTCTGGGAATATATGGGCATTTTCACTTTTTTTCTAAACTAAAAGCTTACTTATTTGTTAGTAGTTGTTGAGAGAATAATTGATAAAAGAAAACACTAGTCATTTGCAGCACTGAATTTTAAATTCAACTTCCAGGTAAAAGTTTCAATTATTCTCTTAATGAATGAGATGATTGAGTACACAATGATGCAAAATTAAAGAAAATGTTATGTACTATGCTTACACACTATGTTTATAAGAAAATCAATTATTCGAAGAACCAAAAAATCAGCTGAATGGTTATAAAAGAATGTTCATGCACAGATATGGTAACCAAGTAATCAAGATGTCATGGCTCCTCTTGCTCCTTGGCCTTTTCCTCACTCCTCTTTACTTGCATCTCCTCCACGTTATCTCTCTGCCTTTCTCTCGCTCCCACTCCACACCTCCACTGCCCCCCCCCCCCCCCCCCCATTGGTACCCCTCCTCTTCTCACCCGTTCTCCCTGTCTTTTCTATGTCTCTCTATCAGGAGGAGAAGAGAGGCTCCCCAGAGGGACTGTGGTTCGTTCCCGCTGCCGCCTACACTGGCTTAATGAGGAGCCTGCAGGAAGGGGTGAGTGTCTCTGTGTATGTCTGCGTGTGTCTGTTTTTGTGTCTGTGCCTGTGTAGCTGTGACTAAGTCTCTCTCGCTGTGTGTGCCTGCGAGTTTGTGTGTGCGAGTGTGTGGCAGGGGATCCCTGTGAACAGTAATGATGAGGCAGCTGTGGGGGCCTAAAGCGTTGTTTGCCAGCTGCAAGTCAAGGGCATGCAGAGCAGTCACACACACATGCACACACGCACACTCTTACCTGCATCAAACACAACCCTTTACTGCTCAGCAGCCTGACCTCAGCAGCAATTAGGACCCTCAAGACACATACAGTAGACAGAGCAGAAACACAAGCAGAAATATAGATAGCTGGCTTTCTTTTTTTCCACTTCTCTATTGCCTCTTATTTTTATATTTTATTATACATACTAATATTAATCTGTCATAAAAATAAAAATGATACATTTTGGTTGGCCTACTAGTATAACAAGATATTGATATTGATAGTGATGGTTGTTTTTCACCTTTAATTCATTAAAACTGGAAGAACTGTGAGGTTTTTACATTGGCTACTTTTTAAAGTTTTCGTTTACTTTTTCCTTTCATCAAATTGTGGACAGCCGAGTGCTTTCATATCATACAATAAGATATTCTTTCTTGTAGTGCCCACTACTTGCTGTGGCCATTGCTGCTGATTAAGGAGAATTTCAGTGGGGGTGAGACTGATAGATCATGTGAACAGGTAGAAGGACAGAAGGGGAAGGGTAGATGTTGTTTTGTGTCTCAGAAGTCGAAGGGGTCTTATACTGTGGTGGCCCAATTGCAGAATGAATATAGATGAAACTCTGGTCTGCACAGTTGTCAGCAAGTACCTACTGTTGCTTCATTACCACTGGAGGTGTAGTGGGGAGGTACATGAACAGGAGGGGTATATGTGTGACAGGAGCAGGGAGAGGGGTTGAGGGGAGGAGAGAGGTGGTTGACTTATTTATCATTATTGAGCTGTGAGAGTAGGCTGACGAAAACACACACACACACACACACACACACACACACACACACACACACACACACACACACACCGCCTTAGGGACCAGACACTCAACCCCAGACCCAATCTGCCTCCCTCTCTTTCCATCTCTCGCTCTTACCCCCTTCTCTCTACAGTGTCTATCTTCCTCTCTCTCCCTGCCTCCCTACACACGTATATTTGCTATTATATTACAGAGCAGTCTAAATAGTCCAACTTTATCTCAGGGGTATTACACTTCCTGGTTAACAAGGTTATAGTTAACTGTTCTTCCATCGACAGTCATATTTGCGCTGTTGAGATATACCCACATTATTGTTAATGCAGAAATGCCATATATTTGTGGAACATTTTAGGAATACAATGGAACATGCCAAACTCAGTCCCAGGGCACAGTCACAAGCATTTATCGATTCATTTGTCTTTTCACTTAATTGCATTGCGAAGGAATCGCTACCATTGGATTTTCTCCCCGAAACAAAGTGTTGTTTGCAGACAGTTTTGGGACAAGAGCTGAGGATACATTATATCTCTTGAATATGTTACTGGAACTTGACCCTATGTCACCAAGCTTAGCACCATTTCACAAGAATGTGCGGATACATTTCTCTGTGCCACTTTAATTCTCTGAGTGGTCACTCACTCATCAGACAGCTGATGACTGAGAGAACAGCTGTGACAAGCCTCCCAAAGCCCACGTAATCCATTCTGCTTTTATTTTCCCCTCTCCTCAAACATAAGAAGGGCAAAATAGGAGCACATCTAAACATGACAATGTTGCAGGAAAAGCTCTAGAAACTCAAACATTTTAGGATAGTGTAACTGTGATACAAAGTAAAAGATGATACACACAAGTACAGTTTCCACTGATTTATTTGAAGACTTCAAAAGACAATATATGACATCAGAGTCATTAGAATAAGTGAGGTCATTGCTGATAAGAGTGTAACAATAACAAACTTATCGGTGTCAGTGAATAGTTTGCTGCTTTTCCCAACTACGTCATCTTCCTCTTTCAACCTCTTCCTTGGTCGACCAGGCCCTTGGCTAGTGGAGTGCACTAATGCTGGTTCTTCTTCCTCAACGTCGCTGTCACAGACACCTGAATCACTTGCTGCTCATCTCATCACCTTCATCATCTTCTTCTCTTGGTCTCCTCCTGGATCCTCCCGGCAGAGAATTGTCTGCTTCCACAGGCTGGTTGACTCTGACATCATCTTGAGGCTCAGCATCAGCTTCGTTATCTGGTTGAACTTCATCACCATGTCAAGATTGTCATTACCAATGGCAGTGTGGTCATCATAGGCTCCTTTTCAGCTATAATTCCCCTCAACACGCAATTACTCTTTCCTCCATCAGTGCATTAACGATGATGGATCGCAGCCAGATGATCATTCCAGTGTCAAGTGACTCATCTTGTGCAATACCCTCCATTACATCAAGCCGCTGGCGAAGTGCTGGCCTTACATCATTAACCAGTCTAATGATAGGAAAATCAACAAAGCACATGCAATATTATTTTATTGATGCATTATTGAATTCATATTTTTTTAGTTCAGAGTGTGCTTTCATGTTCTTACACATTGTGTTTTATATCTGCATCACCTCCAAGTAGACTTTCATTGGTGAGTAGTCATCTGTAGATATTGGCCACTTGTAAAATTCAACATGAAATCAGCATTTTCCTTCAATAGCTTTTATAAAGATGTGTTGTGTTGTGTTTTGTTGTGACAACTTGTTAGATTTTACATCAGAAATGTATGAAATAGTTGAGCTCTAACCTTGATAAGGACCAAGGTCAGTCTCCTCTGTCCATTTTAAGTAAAAAGATATTCAAATTACCTATCATCTTAAATCCACATTACCATATTATCAGTCCACATTATTCACATTTCATGTTTTCAGTGCAAGGGCGCGCACATTATGGTTTCCCATGTATAAATTAAAAGATAAAGGTAATTTGTTATCACTACAAACCCTCACATTGTACATTTGGCACATTGATTAGTATATGGAAATGATGATAATTAGTTTGTGAATTTGTTTTTCACAGTTTGCATATTTATCATAATATCCATTAATTTGGCCCACCCATTTACATGAACACAATTATAGCTGAACTTAGAAACATCCAAGACAAATATTAGGCTCCTTCATTCAGCCGTTGACTTTCTGTTCAAGCTATGACATTAAGTCCAACCAGGAAATTAGTTGCACTCTTATATATGTTTGCAACAGACCCATATTAGTTTTAAAGCAAACAAACAACATTTCTTCACATCAAATACAATTTCACAGGAAAAGTCCACACTCATTAACAGCAGAGCATTTGTTGTGTGCCTTTGTGAAAAGTGTGCAAAACAAAAAAAAAACATTTGTTTCATAATTAATCAGTGATTAAAGCTCCCACCAGGAATGTGTTTTTATACTAATAATACTTGGAAAAGTATACCATGTACGTTATATACTTACCCAAAGAAAGCTTGCTTTATAGCCACTTGGACCCAATCTCTTTTTTTTAAACATAGATATCATTTTATTTTAATTGTTAATTAATTAAAAGGCTTAGTATTATCTCACACTCCGTTTTATTCCATTTGCTCACAAACAGTGTCTTTATATACACCTGTTTTGAGGTTAAGAGTTGAAAGGAACACATATAAATGGATGTTTAATCCCCACCGATTCCTGAGGAACATATCTGCTCTTTTGCTGCTAAATCCTCCACTATGTACACCAGCTAGTCAATTACTCTGTCTGCAATTCAGTCCTGTGCAGGTACAGCAGCATACAGTTGGCACATTGGAGTTGTTGTTGTTTTCTTCCTGAAAGCGGCTGCTTGCTGCTGATGGAAACAAGTTTGGTGAGATGAGCTGCAGGCTGAGAAACCAATACAGTTTTATATCGCTGAGCTGAAGGACACTGCAGAGTTAGGCATTAATTATCTGTGAGTTCGTCACAACATGTATTGCCTTTCACATTACACATTTGGTCCATTTTTAATACACAGCAGAGAGGAGGCAGGGCTTTCCTCCATGTAGACACTGACAACGTTTTGTCAATCATGGCTGAAATAACCACTATTGCTGCTGTGTACATGTTGTGGAAACTGGTTAATCACACAGCGTCCTGTCTGAGTCATAACATGACGCTCGCTGTATTCACTGTGAATAGCTAGCGACACGTCAAAATAAACCCTTGTATTGTGATTTAGTTGGAAAAACAGATACAATGGATGCCAAAATACCTATACCATTTGTAAAAATCTGAAAAAAAATTGTATAACACAGAATTTAGAAAAATTAAAACGGAAAACATGGAATCTGGAAAAAAACGGATTTCATAGGACCCTAATTACATATACTGTATTTTAAATGGGATGATAAAGTAAGTGAGCAGATATTCTTAGTTGGAGATGGCTTTTGGTGTTTTGCAGTCGAGGTGGCTCTCAAGTGGACTTTGTCTTGTAAGGGTGGCTCTACTGGGAAAAAAATAGTGAGGATCACTGCAATAGTGCTACGTGAAAAATGAGCTTTGTGTTTGGTACGAACACACCACAAAGAGTTAGATGTGAAGTTGGTAGCAGTTTGTTACCTGTTAAAGTCCCAGTCGGCAAGTCCGGCGGATCGAGGGCACTCTGTCAGATTTTGAATGTTTACAACTCTCACGCTCCTCCCCCGCGACCACCGAGCTCCTTCCCCTCGACTTCTTGCCCTTTGAAATCCCTTAGATCACGCCACCTTTGAAATGTGGGTCCGATGTTGACTCTGGTTTTATCACGGGCACCGTCGCAATCTTTCTTTTTTTCCTTATTTTCCGGTGTTTTCTTTTCCTTGGTTGTTTTCGACCTCCTTGTTTTGGTTTTTAACCGAGGAATTGGAGGCTTGTTGCTACTTCCCTCCGCCTCCCCCCTGTGATAGTGGTACGACCCGAGGGGGGAGGGGCTCTGTGTTTGCACAAACACAGCCCTGCATGCTGAATGGACAGGATGATCCGGGCTCTAACGATTTTTTGCAAAACAAACAACAGGCTCTATGTGCACGTAGAGGCGTGCTTTTTTTTTCTAAAAAAAGGATGATTTATGTTGTTCTGTCGGAGCGTAGTGTCGGCTTCAGTGAATATGCTCAAAAAAATGTTGCCGACTGGGACTTTAACTTTGGCTTAACTGTATTCAAATGAAATTCTGAAGAATGCTGCAACAGAGAAAAATTACTTGATTTCTTAATTAGCAATTGAACACATTTGGTGTTTTTAACTGCTTAGTATGTATATTATCTGATTTGATAAGTGACAAACTGTATCCTTGTTGTTATTGGTTTATTGCTGAAGTGGTGTCTCCAATACATAGTGATGCATTTCTCATGTAGTGTTGTCAGGAGAAGGAGATTGTCTACCAATGTGCTAAATGTAAATCCAGTGCCACACACTGTTTATTGCATGACAGCATTGAGAACAGCGCCAAGACACTGTCCAATGTGCTCCAGGCAGTGTGATTTTGAAGCATTTTCTGACCCCCTGGATCACCCTAGCACCCCCCGCTGTTGAGAGTTTCCTGATTTACAAGTAAAGCATTGGAGAGAGGGATGAAGATCGCTGTTGTCGGCCTGGGATGCACAGAGCCAAAGCGAGCATGGTGGTTTTTACCAATGGAGAGAGGGATAGTGGGAGATGGCAGAGAGTGACAGAGAGCAAGAGAGGGAGAGAGAAGGATCAGTCAGTGGGAGAGGGAGAGGAGATGGCAGGGAGTCAGAGAGAGAAAGAGAGAGTTGTACTTGGAGGGGGGGAGTGAATGGCATGGAGTGAAAGGCAGGTTTCCAGGCCAGACTTGAGCTGCAGGAAATTATTTATGAGTCTGAACAAGATGATGCTTCTGCTGCCTATGATGGAAAGTAAGTGTGTGTGTGTGTGTGTGTGTGTGTGTGTGTGTGTGTGTGTGTGTGTGTGTGTGTGTGTGTGTGTGTGTGAGAGTGAGTGAGTGAAAGAGTGAATATGTGCGTGCATGCGTGCGTGCGTGTGCGTAAGGGGGATTTCTGCCTTCTGCCTCCTGGCTTCTATCACTGTAATACTGTTCACACATCATTTCTGCTGCACATCAGCACACACACACACACACACACACACACACACACAGAGCAGTGGTGAGCCTATTAATGATTTATAACTATCTTCCACAAAGGAGAGGAGAACAGAGGGGGACTCTCTAAGACAGTCATGGGTCCTACCCCTGTGTCTCAACCATAAGATGACCACAAGCATGATTACTGTGTTGTATTGATTTGCACACTTTCAAAAAAAAAAAATAATAATGGCACCATTCTGAAAGGATAACTAATAAAACTGTTTTACCTGTCTGCCCACTTGCTTATTTGTTCTCTTTTTCATTTCCCTTTGCTAGATTGTCTTTCTGTGCCTTTACGTAGATGTGTTTCTGTTTGTCTCCTTGTCTGGTCGACAGGATTACCTGTTGATCTTTCCCATCTATTTGCACCTCTACTTTTTTCTCTTTTCTGCTGTTTGGTCCACATGTCTGTACCTCTTCCTTCATGCCCCACTGCCTGTCTGTTAGCCTGCTAATCAGACAGTCTGTCTCTCTCTTTGAGTGTGGCTATTAGGGCCGTTAGATGTTCTGTGTGAGGCTGATAGATGGTGTCTGTGTCTTTGCCATAGGGGCTCATTCAAAACCAGGTGCACTGGCTTCTGAAGGACTTTAATTACAGAGGGAAACCACATCAGACATGAGAACATGTGCACTTGTCCACACACAGGCACACACAAATCCTGCATCAAGTCATGTGATGTCGTTTTTGTGATGTGATCTCTTTCTACTTGAGAATCAGAGGCCAGGTGCAAACATGTTTGGATATAAAAACTAATCTACTGATCAACACTTGAAGACAGAATTTTATTGTTCCATATCCTTTTAACTTTTTCATCTGAAAGCGGAATTTTTTCCACCTTGTATTAGCCAGGGGTTCAACGTGTATAAATCGTAAATGTCAGCCCTGAGCTACAAAATAAGGGAGATTTTTTAATTCATCCCAGTTGCTAGGGATCCAGTTGTCCTGTTGAAAACCCACGAAAAGATGGAAATCCTGTTTAACCTGGATATGCCAGTAAGACAAAATAAATGTTTTTTTTTTTTAGAAATTGCCAAATTGAAATCCTGAAAACCTGTATTGGAAGAATATATGTTTTGCCTTCGTATTATGTTTGTATTTAATTACATATGCCCCATGACACCCTTTGGAATGTTGAACTTTATGCTCTAAATGTTAGTTCCTTACTGATTTTATACATCCATACCAATCATCGAGGATGAGAGACATTCCTTCTGTGTGGAGTTTGCATGTTCCCCTCTATTTGCCACAGTCCAAAGACATGCAGGATGGGGATAGGTTAATTGGTGACTCTAAATTGCCTGTAGGTGTGAATGTGAGTGTGAATGGTTTTCATGTCTCTACATGTCGGCCCTGTGATAGACTGGCGTCCTGTCCAGGGTGTACCCTGCCTTCACCTAATGATAGCTGGGATCGGCTCCAGCCCCCCCGTGACCCTGAATACAGGATAAGCGGTAGACGATGGATGGATGGTTGGAATTTCTGCAATTCAATAACATGTTCTAATGGGGTTTTTTTTTAATATACTATACACGTACATGGCCATCAAGTATTTTTTTGCTCCATAAATCTAAATCATTCAATATTTTTTAAATAGTTTTAATTTTCTTCTTTTTTTTAACCATCTGTGTAAAGCTTCGGCATTTACACTCAGACTTAATAAATAATAAATAAAATATCTTAGATGACCTTGTAGCCAAGTTATCGAGAATTTTTACCTTAATTTCTTTAAAGTTGGCTTTCTGGAGATGTGAGGTTTAAGAGGACATTGAGTACAATATAATGAGTGTGTTTCTCGGATGAACTTCCTCATACTGGCAGAAATTATAATGAGAATAACTTACTCTTTCCTCTGTCTCGTGCATTCCTTCCCCTGCATCATAATGATGGAGTTTCTTGCATGAGCTACTTGTTTCTCACCACATGCAAGAATATCTCTCTCCCTGTATCACTCTCTTTCTATCAGTCTCACCCTCTTTCTCTTTCTGTGTAGTTCCTGGCAGGGCTACAGTCTATTAAATACACAGACAGTGGGTGCTCCCCCGTGGGCTCATTAGTGAGCTGGCCCGTGCAGCCTGGGGAATGCTGGAACA
>NC_139937.1:10904636-10982136 GCF_963514095.1 Eutrigla gurnardus | reverse complement strand
TTATAACCACCACATAGTCTACTGCCTGCCTCCTACTACTGACTGCCTGTACTGAGATTTGGACCAGTGAAGCTGACTCATAACTCCACTCGGTCTGTCAGACCACTTGCTAATTAGTTTCTCTGGAATGTTGTTGCCCATGTTCACACACAGAGTGAACTGTCAGAGAACAAACCAATATCATTTGTGAATTCCATTTCAGGATGGGATTCCCCTTTAATTATTCAGACTGAATTCTCTTACCCAGTTGCACTATAGCTAAAACTAAATTCTACCTTTAACATAAAGTGTAGTCCAAAATTGTGCTCCAGGTTTTTGTTTTTGTGATATAATTCTTTATTTAAGAAATGGAATTTGTTGTAACTACCACAACAATTACTTTACATAATTCATTTTGTGTATATTATTCAATGTCTAGTTGCAGCCAAGCAGTCCTGTTGGTCCAATCTCTGAGGCTACGTCCAAAGTAATGGCCTAAATCTAAAAACACTGTTTACTTGTGAAAGTGATTGGTATACAGTACACATTACAGACCCCTGTACTGCTACACAGCAGCTGATCATGTCTGAGCATGCCTATGTCATTGTTTTTTTGTTTTTTCCCCCCTGTGCACAGACAGCAAGACTGGTAGTTTTAGATGTAAATACTCCAAGAGGATTTTATAAAGCTTTCGGTTTGGGTGTGGAAAAACAGCAGCTTAATGTTGACGGAGAGAAAAAGCTTAATTTTCCCATTTAAGTGACTTAGTGTGGCCATGTTATACAATAAACTTAGATAAAGGTTTATTATGATGATTAAACCAACAAATTCGGCCATGCATGCTTTTGTGGAGCGATTTATCTTGCAGCAGAGATTTCACATTCTGATACCAGCACTCAGAGATTGCTTTTCAACAGTTATCTGGTATTTAAAGCGGCTTGCTTTTAGAATGGAGGCTTTCTTCATAAAAATGCTGCCTGGGGCTGTTGGCAAGGCAGTTGTACTCTGTGTAACCTTTGCGTTAACTAGCACAGCAGCCGTGGGAATTATAATCTAAATGTATGTACTCTGGACATTCGGTGTGTGCTGCTGTATGTTGTAACTTTACTGAAACTTCAAATGATTCATTAGCTGGTTGTCCTGTGTTTCACCCCATACTAACTTGCAGCTGTGAATATGCATAGTCCACATGATCAAATGCATATAATATATACACAGCCAGTTCCTCCGATAATTTATGACCAGTTGGTTTTTCAGTTTGAAGAAGGATGCCCTAGATTACTGACATATGGATCCTTGTAACATCTCAGTCCTTGTTGTGTCTTCTCCCTCTTTTTCTCGCCAAGTTTGTTTTCTTTTTTTTATTGAAATGCCTCTCTCTTGCCCTGTCTTCTCTTTATCTCTTCTTCTCCTTCTCTCTCTCAATCTGAGATCCTTTTTTTATTTCTTAACTATTGCTCTGGCATTTTGTGTAAACTGCCAGATTAACTTTTCCATAAAAGAGTAAGTTTAAGGTTGGTTAGAGTTAAGTAGACACAACCAATAATTTTAAATGTCTTTTTCTCTGAGAAAGGCCAGTCTGAATTTACCATTTTATTAGGAATATTAATTATTATTATTAATAATAATAATAATAATAAATAATAATCACAAATCCTCTCCCTGGCAGCTGCTGAGGAGCTCAGAATTAATTGGGTTTTGAGTATGTAGCAGGTTCATATAAAATCTAAAGAAAGTATGTATCCTTGAACATGTCATTATACTTAACGAATTCACTTGATTTTTGAGTGTGGCATTGATGAATAGTTATGTCCCACAATGCAAAAAGGAAATAGGGATCTAGTTTTAGCTGGCCTTCTCTCTCTCTCTCTCTCTCTCTCTCTCTCTCTCTCTCTCTCTCTCTCTCTCACTCACTCACTCACTCACACACACACACACACACACACACACACACACACACACACACACACACACACACACACACACACACCTTCTCTGTATCCCTCCCTTTTACTTGCTTTCCCTCTGTTCTCAGTTTTGGAGCTGTCAGAGTTGACCTGCCTGTCTCTCTCCCACAGAGCACTCTGCATGAGTCAGCCACACACAGGCACATGTCTCTCAGTCTTGCTCTCACCCAGGCGCGTTGTGTTTAATTAGCTCCTCAGTGGCGTGAAAATGTGTGTGTGTGTGTGTGTGTGTGTGTGTGTGTGTGTGTATGAGATAAACTTGTGCAGTCCACACTGAGAAAGTGTCAAGATTGCCATTGGGAGTGAATCGTGATGGCTTTCAACAGACACAGTCTCACACACACACACACAGGCCACTTGTAGGTCAGTTGTGTGTGAGTACTTTATGAGTCTCCCACAGCGACTGACAGAGAGGTGGCAAGTTTGTCTCTCTTTATTTAGCAATTGCAAAAAAATGGGAGCCTGCAGAGGAACACACAGGCAGAAATCTAGTAGAAAGACAATAGGCAGACAGACAGGGAGCAGGCATGGAGCTAGATAGGGAGATTAGACAGGTAAATAACTACCAAGACGGACATACATGTACAGTAGTTGGAAAGATATCCTGGTAAGCATTTTGTATTAGAACACATTAAGTCGACTTTGGTGTTGTTGAAGAATGATTTGCACTTGATACAAATGTAAACTAATGGGTCACTCCGACATAAAAATCCTAACACATTGTCTGGTTTACGAACCAAATATTGTTAAATGCTTGTTTATCAAAAATGATTTATAAACCAGACATAGCAAATACAATAATTCAACAAACAATTAAGCTTATTTTCAGACACATTCACAATGGTCCACCACGTTGGTCCAGACTGAAATACACAAATCTCAACAACTCTTGAATAGATTGCCATAGGATTTTTTTTTTCAGATAATAAGATCTAAATCATCGTCATCATCATCATCATCATCATCATCATCATCATCATCATGTAAAATATCTCAACATCTATTTGATTAATTAGGATTCATGGTATCCAGATGATGGATCGATGATCTCCTGACTTTTTATTTAGCGCCAACTGCAGATTGAAATTTGGGGTTTGAATGAGATGTCTTTACTATTGGATGGATTGCCATAAAATGTGCTTCACACATTCAAGCCTGCCTCAGAATTAACTGTTATAACTTTGGTGATCCCTTAACTTTTTATCGTCATCCTTAGCTATAGTATGTGTTAAGTGCTGAATAGGAAATGTGAGGATGTTAACACACTAACCTAAGATGTTGAACATATTTAAACATAACACCTGCAGAACATCAGTGTGTTAGCAACGTCACTGTGCACATGTTAGCATGGTTACGTTAGCACTTATGCTAAAATGTCATGTGCATCAGCACTGCCTCACAGGGCTGCTAGCATGGCTGTAGACTATTGTAGTCTTGTTTAGTATTAAGTCAAAAGCTTCAGAACATCACACATTGGACCTTTAGATCTGCATTAAGCAACGTTTGAAAAATAAACAACCATACAAAAACACATGCACAACAAAAAAAATCTAAACTGGAATTCTCTCTTTTCCTGTTAAGTCACTTCCAAAACCAATCCCTCCAAATAATGAGCATGTTACATTTAACAAATGCTAACTATAGTTGTAACTAAAACATTCTACCCGAACCTGAAACATTCAAAAGAGAATACTGTGGAGTTATGATTGTGGATTTTCTTTATTATATTTGTTTTAATTTTGCTTTGTTATTAATTATATCATTGTATTTAACACCTTCGCAATTAACCCATGACAATATTGGAAAATACTGCAATGAGAGCTCCCCTAAAATGTACTGGACTCTTTTTATTAACAACGTTATACCCTAGCTGCTAATCTTTTATGCAGCATTATATGGAAAGTACTGAATTTGTAATCCCTCAGTCCCGCTGCACCATTCTCACTCTAAAGCTTAGAATCAATATTTGTTAACTAATATGACCCCTCCGAATCTTTCTGCATGTGTCTGCATCCATGCTTTTTGTTTATGTGTACTTGAACATGCCTGTGCGGGGGTGTTTGTGTTTCATTAATAAATATCAGTTAGCAGAGGTAACCTTTCTGCTCTGCTATGAATTTGTGAATAGAATGTTATTGATTACTGTTCAATATAAGCAGTCTGACGAGAATAAAAATGTTCTTTAACTGAGTGCCTATCCGTCTGTCTCTCTCTTGGCCAATTTCACTGTGCCTTCTTTTTTTTCGTTGACCAAAATCACATTCTTAGTGTTTCACGTGTTAGTCGTTAAGTTGATACCTAAGTGAGCAACTCACAATAGTGGAGAAGTATAATATGATGAAACCCTAAAAGCAGTGGGAAAATAGGGAATACATTTTTTTTTTTTTTTGTTTATCAGTAATGCTGCACACGTCTCTTTCTGGCTAGACTTGTGATGCACCTGGAGAGAGACCTGCGCAAAGCCACTCCCCTCAGAGACAACTCCAGCCAATCAGGATACCTGTCCCAGTGTCTGGATTTACTGATTGCATATCTGAGTAGCACTGCACCGCTGATACTGGGTACACACACACACACAAAATACCCCTCTGTGTGAGTGTGCTTGCTTTTCCTGTATGTTTTAATGGACAAACACATTATTCAAATGCAAATATGTTATTGTTAACTATAAACATGTTCTTCTCTTTTTTACATTTTAACAGTATAAACCTAGTAAGTAAGTCCCTAGCCTCTACTCGCATCCCTTCTCATTTCCTCTTGTGTCCATGTGTCTCCTCTCCTCTACAGAGGATGTCTTATGTGTATTGCGAGAGGTGATCGGGAGGAGACACCCATCTAAAGCTCAGAGCAGACAGCTTAAACAAACTTTGCCTACAATATCTGTAGTGCTGGAACTTCTTTCATCACAGGTAACTTCGACCTAAAGGAGATTTCCTCATTGTTTGATTTCAATGGTCTGGCATTATTGCCTGCAAGTTTGCCATTTTGCTAAAAAATATAATTATTTTAGTGTCAATATATTGTTATAACTGTTGTTGTGGCCTAAGTGTTAGGCCTTTGTCCAAACACTGTAAATGTTATGATGCACTTCTGATTTTAAGTTTAGGTTAGGATCAGATATGTACACCTGGCTACCTGAAGCCTGCTAGAAAAATGTTGTGTTTATTCCTTATCTTCACCCTCCTTTCACCTTCTTATTTTTTTTTTTGTTTATTCATTTATTTGTTTATTTCGGGCATGTCTGTTAAATCATCATCACACATCTTTGTTCACATAGTAGAATACAACATGGCCGAAAGGGAAAGCGGGAGAAGCCAAGGCTTATTTTTGTCTGTGTGACTGATTCTCTGTCCTCTCACAGGTCTTTAGATGTCAAATTGTTACTGAAGACTTTCTAGCTCAAATTGGATTACTACTGGTAAGGATTTGTTCATCCAGTATTATGTTTAAATAAGGACTCTTTTTTTTTTCTTTTCAGCTGATGGACAGAATTGATGTTTAACTAACTGTTACAATGAGTTTGCAATGACAATTTGAATTTCGATTAATTTTAGATGTACAAGTATACAGTAAAGTGATAGTCGAACAAGATTAGGCCATCAAGACAATTGTGATATAAAAAAGCAATACTGATATCCATTGTAGTCATTTCATATTTTGCCAACAGGACACTAAAACGGTATTTAGTTGATGTGTCATTTCTTTGTCACAGAATTACATCACCTCAACAGAGTCCAGTGAAACCAGTCTGGCCAGTGCTTTGGGTGAGTTACTCTCTCAAATCCAAAAAATATTTACTTTCCCTTTCATGTGTTTCAGATTATGTTCTAGAAAGATATTGCATTGCACTTCAAAAGCCTGTGTACAAAGTATGGTTCAGAGTGCACGGTCGGTGCCTTGCTCAAAGGCAATAACATCATCCGCACTTTACAAATGGAACGCACCCAACCATCTTTACAGGGTGCTCAGTTACTCGCCCCCTTTTATTGAAGAGATGATTCAGTGATTTGATTTTCTGTTAGGTACACCAGCATGTGAGGAGTTGACTAGGACGTCTCTCTCCATTGTGGAAGTCCTGAGTCAGCACCATGCTCTCATCATTCCACATCATAGTGCTGTAAGTATATGCAACACACATGCAAGCAAATATGCCATTAGCTTTGTGTCGGTCTACCTAGATGTAGCACAGGCTGTCTGCCTGTCTGCCTGTCTCTCTGTCTGTCTGTCTTTCTGTCTGTCTGTTTTAGTGTCTGACTGACTGACTGACTGACGGACTGCAGAGTTAGAAATATACTATAACTGTCAGATTTCTACCATGCATTTTTCAGTTTACTCATTGAGAAAAACATAAGTAATATATAAGTTGCTTTGCTGTGATAGAAAGCTTACAAGTAAGGACTATAAGATGTTGAAGTGTCTCCATTAATATCATATAGTGTCCCTGGTTTTATATTCAGTGTATGTCTTCCAGTCTACTAAACCTATCTATTAGTGGACAGAGCACAGATGGTAAAGTTCTGTGCTATTAGGCAAGACACTAATCAACTATTGAACCAACGGAGCCTCATCCCATCTGTGTGTGATTGCGTGTATGTGCGTGCATGTATGCGCATGGGATAGGACAATGAGATTGTGTTTAATGACTATTGACGCATGGAGGTGGAGAGCAGCAGGAAGCAGACAGGATGGAGGGAGAGAAGAGAAAAGAGATGAGGAATAGAGCCAAGGAGCAAAGGGAAGGTTTGCTGCTACTGATAGTCAATAACACAGGAAGACACTTTAATTACCACCAGCCAGCTTAGATTAACTTTTATTGCCCGCCGGACAAGGACACACAGTCATGTTTCAGTTAGTTTACGTCTCTGAATCCTTATCAAAAAGTAAAATTTGCAAAAAGTTTTGCCTACACAACCGTCTACCCCTGCAAAGCCCCCCTTTTCTCAGACATGTATGGAAAATGCTAAATGTGTTTTTGTTTTATAGTTATCTTAAAAAGTGAATTATGTGAGCTATGTAAGGGTTATTCATTTCAACCAAGCAGTGAACAGGAGGAATTTACTAAATACTCCAGGTGATTTAGTGTCATTGACCTGTGATATAGAAACAACTGTTAAAACACTACAACGCTACAAGCGCAACACAGACCTTTTAAAAATCTGAACTAACAAATGAAAACAAACATAATATTAAAATAGACTCCACTCACTGAGCATGATGTAATTGCACTAAATGTGTATTCAGCCACAAAGGTTGGTTTATTTATTTTTGGGCTATCTCAGCATATTTTGAAATTCAGAGAAAAATGTTGTACTTTTATTTACAACATTTACAACATAGATGAATAAACAGTTCTCTCTAAAAGATTGCCACGCTACTGTATATTGAGCATCTTTATAGACTACTGTCTGCATTCAGGAGTTACATACTAACAATAGACTATGTGTTGTTGAGTTAATGATAGACAGTATCTTCAGGACAGCAGGTACAGTAAAAAATGTGGACTGCCTAATCAACAATGTACACATGAAGTAGAAACAGAAGTATAACTTTAGAAGACCAGCTTTTGTCTGTGATTTGCAAATGGTAAAAAGAGATAAAAGAAAAAGTATATACAATATTTCATCTTTTCTAGTCCCGTGAGAATACAGATGAAATTGTATATTACTATTTCTGTATTAACTATAAAGCAAATTGAAGGGAATTCATCTTTAGTTACCAATGTCATGATATGAAAAGGGGAAACTAGATGGAGTAAAAAGGAGAGCACAAAACAGTTAATGGACAGGAAAGGATTTTAGACAGCGTCACAGTTCAGAGAAACTGCACACACACACACACACACACACACAGACACACACACACACACACACACACACACACACACACACACACACACACACACACACACACACACACACACACACACACACACACACACACACACACCCTCTATCTATCTCTCTGTCTCTCTCTCTCTATCCATCCAGTCTTTTGATAGTTGTGATATAAATACACACCATTAAGTGTTGGACAACATCCTTTGTTGTTTCCTCGCTCTGGCTTTCAATGTAATGACCTCACACACACACTCACTCAGCATTTGTGTTGTTTCTATGGTAATATTAGTACTCATGCAAATTCATGCAATAGAGATTCATGCCTAAATTAGGACTTTGACAGTTGCAGAAGTACATTTGTGTGTGTGTGTGTATGATCAAAGAGAACGTTCAACAGTGCATTTCCTAATGATCCTCTCCGACAGTGGTCTGTATGGTTGATGCCCAATGAATAAATATATAGTACAGTGTCATCTATTCAGTTTAATCTAAAAAAAATAAATCTATTTTAAGATTTGCTGAATATTAAGTAGTTTTTAGAGCAATGGCAGAAATGGCTTTTATTGTTACTTTGATTATATGTATATATACTGTTTGTTGAGCAGTGAGGGTTAGCATTTGAATATGAACTTTTACGTATCATACCTCAGCCCATTGGAAGTCGTTTTGCTGATAAATTTTCCACATGATAGTTTTCTGCTGCTACAGCTTGTTTTGCCCTTTTTCATGTCGATGGCACTGGAGATGAACATAAATACATCAGATTTTAATTGTGCCAGATTCTAGCATTCAGGCTTCGCTAGTCTAGGGAATCTTCTCTAGTTCATCTTGTTATAGAGTATCCAGGTCAACAACCAATACACCGTGACATGTGAACATTTTTTATACCAGAGGAATGATATTTACAGACTGTCCACAAAATCATTTTTTTGATAGAATGATGAAGTGATGACATTTTGGACAGTCATGGATGTTAAACGCAACTTGACTTGGTTTGTGTATTTATGTCTCTTGAAGGTTGTGGATGCCATCCTGCCTCCTCTTACAACACTGGCTTTCAGCAGAAATGGTAAGAGAGATGGAGGGTCATTTTTGAGAGGGAGGAGAGAATTGGAGAGAAGAGGAAATAGAAGCAAATGTCAGAGTGAGAGAGGAGAGAGAAAGGAAGAAACAAGAACAGAGGGGATGGCAAATGGGAGAGAGTTGGAATGAAATGTGAATAGCTGTCGAAGGAAATGGTTTTTTTTTTAGAGTTAAATACATTAATGGTCACACACCAAACTGGTCAAACGTGCCACCGAGCATCTTGTTCCCTCAATCTTGAGTGACATCCTATAATTGAATCTCTCATTTGTGTGTATTTTGTGGTGTTGTCTCTAAATCAACCATTTGTGTGTGTGTGCTCCAGTGGAGTGGTCTGTGCTTGTTTTGAGGTTGCTGTCCGAACTCAGTCTTGTCGTGCTGCTCCAGGAGAGTGAGGAACCTGAGAAAGCTGAGGAGATGGAAGAAAAGAGAGAGAGAAGAGAGGAAGGAGGAAGTACCACAGAAGGAAAAGATGATAGAAGCTCCTGTAGTCCAATCTTAGCACTCATCACTAAATCTCTACTTCCAAGGTTGGTCAGGTTCTTTCCAAATAACAGCTTAACAGTGTCTCTGGTTTCCTCCTTTATATTCTGTTTCTGTAGGAACAGAAAAGCGTTCTACTTTCTGTGAGTAGCATCTTTAATATAAATACAATGTAGCACCGCCGGATAGCACACTTGGTAGAGTTGGCGACCCCTATAGCTACTAAGGCTGAGCCTTAATGCAGTGGCCCAGGGTTCGAGTCCAACCTGTGGCCCTTTGCTGCTTGTTTTAAGTATTACTTAAATGATGTATACTACAAGAAAATTTGTGGAAATTAGAACATAATGAAAATGCTACCTACCCCCTGTCCTGTTGATAGCTATTGATTTATGTTCCTCACTAAAACATTTCCTTTAAGCCCCTGTTGACGATGTTCCATAAAATCCAAACTTGTCATTGGCTTATGCAAGTGCCCTACTTTGTTGCTAAAAAATGGCTGTACATAGCTGACAGCTGAACTTTACAGGAAGTAAACTGGTCATGAAATGAAAATGGGCATAATAGACTGTGCTTACACATGTCTTTTCAATGCAACTTTTGTCATTTGATCATGCCAGGATGCCTTAAGTGTAGGTTCTCTACTCTCCAAGATTTGATCTGATCAGCCACAACACATGCAGAGATGCCCTGGCTTGCATTGAGTTTGGATCTCAGACAGGTTTTGGGCACAACCTGGGTAATTTATCAAATCTAGGTCTTGCATCTCCCCCATATATTTCAATAAAAATTACTAACTGCAGAGAGGAAGAGGAAGCAACACAAATAAAGAGATATTTTTATTCTGAAGAATTTATAGGACATGAAATGAATGTGCCTTGCGTCCTGCTTCTCTGGGTTCACCTCACATCCCAGTACTTGACACGGCTAAGTGACAAGCATCTGTCTTTATGAGAGTTGGCATCAAATGAGCGTACAATCTGTAGAGAGCAGAGAGAGACAAATGCTGTTTTCAAAAGTTCACATCATGGCAGAGTAACAATAACACAGTATTCTTCTCAGTTTCCTTCATACCATGTGGATTTCTACTGTCTCTTTCTAAACAGTTATTATTTTTATCTCTCTTTTTGAAATGTTCTTCTCTCTCATGGTTGCTTCATGTGTTAGCCTAACTCTTGTTTACCATATTTTCCATCCCCATTTCTCCACCTTACACTCACATCTCTCCTCTTCCTCCTCCCTTTGCCTCTCAAGTTCTCTCCTCTGCTCCTCTTCATACATTTCCTTTCCTCTCCGTCTCTTATTATAACTCCCCCCTCCGTCCTCCACACCTCTCTCCAGATCTGTTCCAGTTTACACTCCGTTACTAATGATCAGAACATTACATTATTCATTAACACTATGAAGGCCAAATGTTTTACTCGAGCATGTTTGTGTCTAGGTATGAGTGTCTTCTTCAAGCAGCGGAGCCTATCCCACTATATGCACTCAAACTGCTGGTATCCATGACTGAACACAGCACGCAGATCTGCAGGTACTACACACACATGTGACAACAGGAGACAGTATAACACTGATGAGGCATCCCAATACCTTACTGCACCTTACAGTACCATCCCAAGTATTTTTAAGACAATAAAGTACACTAGAGAGGATGGAAAACTGGAAAAACGGATCTATATATGATGGTCAACCCATTCTTCTAGATATGGATCGACCTCTTAACATATATTATTCCTTCTTATAGTAAGTGGAATGTGCATGTATGTGTATCTGGTATATGCATAATGCATTTACTAACTGGAGGTACTTTTGACACAAGTATTCTGGCTTTCTATCCAAAACCAACATTTGGTAGAATTGCAGGGTTTTGTAGTCCTCCCTGGCACACACACAAATACAAACAGGCACATTTTATGCGCTCTATGTGTAATGTTTTAATGCCAAAGCTTTTCATTCCCAGTTCAGCACTGTGAATCACTACTAAATGTTTTGCATCCACTGATATACACATGGATACATGCGCACAGACACACTTACTATAAGTAGTGAGCCAGTGTTTTTCACATTTGTAATCAGTTTAGTGGCAGGCATGAGGTGCTGTATCAGCTGAGCTGTGTAAAGACTTGACATATTGTGTATCTTTGCACACTAGCTACTCCCGGAGAGCTTTGTTTAAATGTGTACTGCACACTCTTTAAATATACAAGACTAAGACAAAATTATGCTGGCGCTAAAATAAAATTCACTACCGCATAATGTTAAAGTAAAGCGCTATTCAGGAATTTAAAAACATGTCTTGGGGAAGCAGTCATCTGACACCAAAATAAAAAGGTAATGCTGATGTTTTTGGTTTGGCTGCAAAGAGAATCTGCTGAATCCCTAGTCTAACCATGAAATGACTCACCTGAGTGTGTGTGTGTGTGTGTGTGTGTGTGTGTGTGTGTGTGTGTGTGTGTGTGTGTGTGTGTGTGTGTGTGTGTACATACATGTGTGCCATCCGTCGTGCGTTCTTATGAGTATGTGATGGATGTGTTCTGACAGCAGCTGTCAGTAAGTCTTGATTCTCTGGTCATCTGTCTTCGCTGACAGAGAGAGAGTGAGAGAGTGAGTTCTAACTTCAGGCCTTCAAGTTCCAAATGCACAACGCCAAACGTAAACAAAAACCATGGCTGACAAACTTGTGCACAGTCTCAAAAGTGCAGCATCATAATTTTGGGGGCATTTTGTTAACATTTTCTCGAAAACTTTTGTGCAGAGAAAATAACTTTCAGAGATTGTTTACTGATGTTAGCGAAGCTAGCTTTCATAATTCAAGGTCAATTTAGCTAACTTTTCTTGTTCACCTTGTAAAGGTAATCTTAGTAGTAATTGGTAGTGTGATAGTGACCTGTCAATCGAAAGGTAGCCAAGGCCTAAAGCATGCCCTGCTTTTTCGTCTATTACTATTACTCTAAATAGGACCACAATTTACATAATGGACATCATGCTGTATTGAAGAAGACTTAAAAGTAGCGATTGAGACCATAACATTCTTTGTAATGGAACTTCTTTTTGCAACTAAGGGTGTCGCCGCCTGTATTGCCAGTAGAGGAAATGCAAGTTTCAGTTCTGTTTCGGTACACATTTTGTGCGCAAGGAGAAAAAAAATGTGCAATATATATAAAATGCCCGTATCATCTCCCAAACCCCCTCTTTTCACCACATCACCCCCATCCTACAGCAACTCCACTGGCTTCCAATTATCTTCCGTATTAACTTCAAAATTCTCCTCCATACCTGTAAAGCCATTCACAACCTCGCCCCTCCCTACCTGTCTGACCTCCTTCACACTGCCACCTCCACCCGCTCCCTCAGATCCTCCTCTTCCATCCACCTCACTGTCCCCTCTGCCCGGCTCATCACCATGGGGAGCAGAGCTTTCAGCCGCTCTGCTCCCAAACTCTGGAACTCACTCCCACCGGACATCCGAAATATTGACTCCCTCCCTCAGTTCAAATCCTCTCTCAAAACCCACCTTTTCAGGACTGCATTCTCATTGTAGTTTTCATGATGTTTTTACTTGCACTTTTAATGGTTTTGTTATTTGTTTGCGCTTGTTTTAAATTGTAAAGTGTCCTTGAGTGACCTGAAAGGCGCTTCTAAATAAAATGTATTATTATTATTATTATTAAAATGATTTTATTTAGCTTATGAGCCAAGACATTTTAACATTCAGATAAATTCAAGGGCATTGTATAATAATAAAATAAATAAAGTATGTAAAACAAATAAATAAATAAAAATAAATAAGTGTTTGGCCCCCTCCAACTTTCACTCAGTGACTGCATTGGTCAGTTTCTCTGCCAAGTGAGCGCTTGTATGGCTTCTATGCAGGGGACGGGTTTGGAGTACTGCGCTCTTCATCTCCCACTCCGACATATAGTGGACCATCACAGTGAGATAACTCTCTCTTGCCCAAGAGGTCCAACTATCCATGGTCAGTGCTGGACTCTGTGCTTTAGCCAGTTCCACTTCAGCGCTGAGTTGTGACAACTTGTGAGCTTTTTGTGTCCTTCACTCGCACTTAAGAGCATCCACACCGACGACATGGTGTTTGTGCATGCCTGTCACATATTTGTCTGTGCTGCTATGTGCCGACGTAAAACTATCATGGTGGCACCTGCACATGTGATCGGCAAAGAATCAGACATATAAGACTCATGGTAGATCAGATGAAAACTGTCAATTGGCGAATCACTAAATTAATTTACAACAACCATGATTGTTAACCTCCTGTTTTGTTCTCCCCCCAATTCTGTCCCTGCTTCCATCCACGTATTACTATAATGCGCATTGCTATTTATCTACTTCAGCAATACTAACTCAACAAACCTCTTATCTCTAATATTCCAGACCCCCCCAACCCCGGAGTTCAAGGTTCGCCCTCATAGCTGATTATGCCCCTACTTCTCTTATCAGTAATATTACCCCCTCTCGTGTCCGTCCTTCTCTTCCTCCAACTCTCCTCATCCCCTTCTTTCCTTGACACAAGTAGAGTGACGTGAACTTTTCAAATTGGTGTCAGCACTCTTCTCTCTACATCTATGTTTCTCTCACTCTTTTCCTCTGACATTATTAACAATATTACATTTTTTCTCTCAGTCTCCCTCGTTCTCTTTCTCTTACCATCTCTAATTTTACATTAGTCCACATTTCTCTCTTTCTCTGTGCCCTCTCTCCACAACTCTCCCTCCATCAGTGCAGTTATACAATCAGAAATTAAATTGCCTGGGTCTTGGTTAGATAAGTGTGGCTATGAAGCCAGCCGAGCGGTAATTAGATGGTAAATTGGGGACATTAACGTTGGGAAGGCAGCCTGCTGTTTCTCTCTGCATTATCATAGCCCAGTCACACCTTCAAACAACTACATTTACTATGACCTTTAGCCAAAGATCCTTATGCTGTGTATGTGTGTGCCCAAGTATGTTTTAATGTCCTTCTACGTACTGGATGCCTGCCTGCTAAATGTGTGTAGTTACTGAGTATCAGATAGTATTTGCTCTAAAAATAACTGGGTTTGCTTTTATATTGCCATTGTAGAAGAATCTCTACACACATCACACATCACATCATAATATTTGTGGTTGAGTTTTCATTTATTTTATTATAATAGCTTGACGTAGAATCAACCTTGTAAAACCATTACATCATCAAATTGCTATAGTAATTTGGACACCTAAGTCTCTCGAAGCCAGAGAAAAGTGGAATCATTAGGTGTTAACAACAACAGTGTTTGTACACATAGTTGACCGCATAATTATGTGTCTAGTAGGGGAGGGAATCGCTGTGTAACTCACGATGAGATAATATCACAATATTTTGCCTAGGATAATGATATCACGATTCTGCGATACACGATATATTATAAGAAATCATCTACAATATGCATAACAATATCTGTATTTGAAGGAGAATACATACCATTGAAAATTCAAAAGCAGAAATTAATCGGATACTGTGTTTATTCACAACATTGTGGTGTCAGTTCCACAGAATTTGTGAAACAATGCAGTGCATAGTCTTAGTTTAGTCCCACTTTAACACACACGGAACATCTTTACATGTACCTGTGTATCGATAACGTATCGCAGCAGGGAGTATCATGATATATCGATATTTCAATATATTGTCCCACCACTATTGTTGTAGAGCAGAGGTTAATCGACCTTACTCGGTGTCCATTGTGTCTATTATAATACTACCGATTTACATTACATTACATTTAGGTCATTTAGCAGACGCTTTTGTCCAAAGCGACTTACAATAATACCGATGATGTAAGGATTGTCTCATCTTTGTTTGTTCTATTATAGGTGGTCTGTTGTGCTCTGGGTTGTTAAATGTCTGGTGTTGTGCACTGTGTCTATTGATGTATGGCTAGTCATTTAAAGGTGGTCCAGTTTATCACATCTTGCTGGCTAGGCCTGTCCTCTCATCTCTCAGCCTGTCACCTACCTAATGGGAGGCCATCCATCAGTTCTACGATCACACACACAAACACACACACACACACACACACACACACACACACACACACACACACACACACACACACACACACACACACACACACACACACTCTTGGAACCCATCCATTGGCTATTGGTCTGCTGATGAATCTTCTGTGGGCAAGGAGCTATATTTCTGTGGTTCCGGAACAGCCAGTGGATATCCGGACCAAGCCTTCTTTTTCCACGCACCGCTCGTTGTTTACAGTCCAATTAGCAACTTGAGACACGAGACAAGAGTTGAGAGACTCTGTGTATGACAGGATTGTTTCAAAAGTAGCCAGTTTACAAGTTAATTTTAAATCAACATTTAAAATTAGCTTGTAAATTGTCAGATCATAGCAGGTTCTTCTGTCATGAGCTATTTGTGATTTTTGGCGTAATGCATATTCAGTATATTACTTTAAAAATAGTGGTTGAAGCTTCAGGTCAGCTTAGTGAGTCACAAATGTGTTAGCCCAACGCAATGCACGCATCTGTGTTCTTGTGTGTCTGCATTGCTTTGTTGTACTATTCACACAGATGCAAATACTTACACACATGAGGAACTTTAAGTAAATAATCTAACATAAAAACATGTGGCTTTGCTTCCTAGTCCCTTTCCAATCCCAATACACACACATAAACACACAAACACACACACACACACACTTTGATAAAAGGCCAAATATAGGGTGGAGATCTGCACAGAGATACAGAGATATAATCAATGCAAACTCAAATGTTCCAACGGACAGTGATGGACATGGTTACTGTTCAACCTAAAAGTAAAATTTGAATGCATTTAATTACTGTTAGATCAGTACATAATTGTGTGCTGAAAGCAGCATCTCACTTATGGCCAAGTCAAGAATACGGCATAAATCAAATGAAGAATAACATACAGGTTGAGTATAGAGAAGTAGGTTAATGTCACAGTTCTAATGTTGAAGCAGATTGGTCGTATGGAAATATTTGGTGCATGACTCACTGAAGCCTGGACCTGCTGCTTGGTCCAATTAATATTTCTTTGGCAGAAACTGATGGGTTTGCTCAAACGTTGGTGTAATGGTGTGGAAAATATCTTCTCAGCACACATTAAGATGAAATTAAACTGGTATTGATTTATATGTGAAAGTAGACTACAGCAAATGTATTTATATCCAAAATGTATCCCAGTACTCATAAAAAACACAAAGTTGGAAATTGAACAGTAAAACAGAAACATTAAGAAGTACAAAGGGAATTTAAAAATGTTGGCAATTCTCCATTTGTTTTTTTTAATGACCAGATGCATTTCTACCAGAACATCTTACTTTTATCAAATGAACACAGCCTCTCAGCTGATACACCATCATTCTCAAGTTATTGAAAAGTCTACAGAAGGGTTTGTATGAATGGTCTGATGCCTGCCAGACAAGCTATAAATCATAGTGAAGACAGATTTTTTAAATCATGTGGATATGCTTTGTTACCTTCAGCATATTAATACCAGTCTAACTTCAGGTGGCTTTGTTCCCCTTACAGCCTGAATTCTTTCGTTCTGACTCAAAGTGTGTTGCCACTCCAACTACACAGTAAATGGTTTCAAATCAAAAAAACGTAATCCGATTATTAAATAATCAAGTTCAAATCAATAATCAAGTTATAGCTTATATAGACATCTCTCTCTTTCTTTCTAGTTTTTCGATATGGATCCATCCACATCTTTTCTTTTCACCCCTATCCATTTGTTCAACTCTTCTGTCCTCCCTCTATTCTCTGCCGAAATCTTCTCCCCTCTTCTATCATCTTCTCCTTCTTTTCTCCTCTTCAAATGTGATATTTTTACCTCATCTTCTCCTTTACTTTCATATCCTCTTTCTATGTCCTTCCCTCTCACCTCGTCTCACTCCAATCTGCTCTCGTCACGTCTCCCCCCCCCCCTCAATTCCACTGGTTCCAGACAGGAGCCATTGTAGCGGAACTCCAACCGTAATGAAGATGAAACAGCCCGGTGTGTGCGTATGTGAGCGTGTGTGTACATGGGAACAGTGCGGTGAACTGCCTCTAAACTACCTCTCTTTCCTTTTCAGGTTGATCAAACACAGTAGGATCCTACCAATGGTCTTTCAACTCCTTTTGGTAAGAGACCAATCTCGCTTCATCAATTAATCAATTTTATTCAGCTGATCAATCAATCACTTGGTCAGTGAGTTTGGTAAATAGTCTTACAACCAGATCAGCTAATCAATCTCAGTTATCCTAGTGTGTATTATTTGTATGCATTTCTGTATTAATTCTCCGTCCTTCTCTTTCGTCTCTTACTCGTCCCATCTGACCCATATAGATGGATTTATGCAAATTAGCCTGAGTGGTGTTGACCTGGTGTAATTGACTGGCAGGTCAGCCACAGAGAGGACGGAGGGTTAATAGAGAGAGAATATAAAGACTCCACTCTTAAGAACCCATGCAAATACACACAGACACATAGCACTTGTCTGTTATCAGCGAAGCATAACAACATTTCCAGCAAACAATTTATTTCACCTGACCCTTTTTGCATACCCACATTCTAATGAACACACGAACAACACAATCAGTTTTCTATAAACAACACACTGTCGCTGTGCCATTTACGGTTTACACACACACACACACACACACACACACACACACACACACACACACACACACACACACACACACACACACTCACTAAATAATCAGTGTTCTGCATGACTACCTGTCCAGCCCCGACTAGCTGATGCAGAATGTTAAATACTGTTATCCAACAGCCTGATTAACTCCTCTCCTGATTGTTTACTCCTGTCTGAACCAGTCACATCGGGATCCATTAGTGCCGTCTGTATTGCTCATGTTCTGATTGATTTATGCTGCCTGAAACACTGTGATCTGGATTGATTACACCTGCCATTGGAGATCACACTTGTCGTGGAGAAACTCGCCTAATTGTATTTGTCTGGATGATGAAGTAGTTCTGCTTCAGACATGAAAGGATTTCAAGAAGCCAACTATATTTCCTGGTTGGTTGTTGTGCCTGAGCAGTCAGAAGACTAATCAGTGTAGGTTGCAGTCAAATACTTCAACAAATCCTGCCACACTTATATTGTACATTCTGTAAATACACCATGTTGAATGCTCTATGAGTTAAGTTGCCGTATGTGAGTCAAAATTCACTCTGGTTTTCCATTCCTCATTGCTCTTTGTCAGGTTTATGCTTTCACTGATGTACATGATAGTCCTTTCACGGCTCATTAGTCCATAAAGATCAAACTAAATTAGCTTTGTCATTTGTTGTTACTGACAGGCAGGTTGTCCTAGGTATGAATTGATGTCATTGTCTTCAGCCTCAGGCTACTGCACATGATGAGTACGAGCCAGGCTTATCGGCCCGTACACAGATCACACTGATGCACACAGACCCCGCAGGCAGAGCTGGTGTATCTCAGAGAGGATCAAATAGTGAAATGAGGGCAGGAGAGTGAAGGAGAAGTGAATTACTGCAGGAGGAAGGAGACAGGGTTTTGTAAGGAGGAGAAAGAGAAGCAGAAGACTGTGAGGGGAGAAAAGGGGGAGCTTCCGAAGATAGGAGTAAGAAGTGCAAACCACAGCCATGCTTCTTGTTCTCTTCAAAACAAAATTAATTATCAAAGGTCATAACTAAATGATTCGAAACAGAATTAACTTTATCCTTTGCACACGATTGTTTTGCAATAACAATTTTCAAAGGCAAGAACATATGATATGATAAAATACCACATTCTTCTGTGTCTCCCATGTAAAGAAATATTTGGGGACATGGCTGTGCCTCTGAAAATAAACATCTCAAAAGCACCTGTCAATTACATTATTATTATGTCATAAAGTACAAAATTGACTTGCAATGTCAAGAAAGACATTTTTAAAATAGCTTATTTTAGGTAGGTGACATTGACATGCAGTTCATAAAACATGGGAACACAGTTCCTGACTATAAAACAGTAGCTTCACTGATATTCAGTAGTAACAAGAAGACATGCCATGGGATGCATCCAGTAAACTTGAGACCTACGCACACACCCATGTTGGTATTACACTTTTAGTAATTTGTCATTTTGACATTTTAATTAATTGGAGCTTTAGGTCTAACCTTAACCCTATGATAAATAAAAGGTTAGAAAAGTTGGGGGCGTATGTGACTCAGAGGTATAGTGGGTCGTCCACTAATTGAAGATTGGTGGCCACTTCGACCCCAAATTGCTGTGTGTGTTTGAACGAGCATTTAGATTAGATTCTGATGGATGACCTCTGCCATTGTGTATCAATTTTTCTTTGAATATTGTAGCATAAAGTTCAGAAGACTAGAAAGGCACTATAGAAATGCAAGTCCATTTACCAAACGTTTAAAGTAAACAAGGAAGATTAAAAATTCCCCCCTCCTAATCCTAATTCCTTGAATAGTTGTTGCAGTCGTCTGTATAGTATTAGTATAAGTGGTGTTTATTGTGGAGATGAAAATCTATGCCTGAAATGTTGCTTCAACGATTAATAGTGCTCCATGTGTGGAAGGTCACTGCCATACTTCCAATTAACATTTACTCTCTTAAGGTTACATTGTTTTTAAATAATGGATGAGAAAAAAACATCTACATAGAAAACCTGGTTATCCTTTCTGTGTCTTCTTACTTTCTGTAGGCTAACAGTAGTGGTGTTACCGGCGGGATTCTTCAGAATGCAATCGCCTTGCTGTGTAATCTCAGTGGAGGCACTGTCCTGGACCTGGAGCCACTATACCAAGAAGGTAAATATGTCTACACATACAGTGTCCTTGGAGATGGGAAGATTTAACTTCCCTCTGCTTTGAAAATCTACTTTCCCCTGCTGTCCTTGTTTTGTACCTTCTCTTACACTACTCCTATTATTTGTGAGTGAGTCGTAGAGGCCCATCTGTCATTGACCCAACTGTAACTGAGTGGATGCTGCGTATCTACTCTACTATCATTAGTTATTGTCATGTTACTTGTTGACATCTTGTTTTCCCAGCCTACTGTCCTGCTGCAGCCTAATGCTTATTCTCGTCAACAGTGTGTGTGTGTGTGTGTGTGTGTGTGTGTGCATGAGGCAAAGCCAATTTTTTTTGTCCTTCAGCTATGATGAAATTCAATAATATTTGAATTTCCTGTTGGTTGTATAAAGGCACAAAAGCTTAGCCGTGTACAGATGCAACCTAAATCCAGCATTAGAGAATGAATGCGGTAAATTAAAGATGTTTGCAAGAAAACATTAAAACACTGTTCTCTCTGTGTGTCTGTGTGTGTCTGTGTCTCTCTGTGTGTGTGTGTGTGTGTGTGTGTGTGTGTGTGTGTGTGTGTATGCAAATGTTGTAGGACCCACAGTTCATCGCTGTAATTGCAACTCTCAGCAGCAATGTAAATGCAACACAATAATACTTGCTTTCTCAAATTTCTATGTAGGACCATGTTCATTTCTCTCTCTGTATTTCTCTCTCATTCTGTCTATCCATCTTTTCCCTGCACCCCATGCCTCCCCAAAAACCACCACCACGACTATCAACCCTTCCTCTGCTTCTATTTACATTGGGTCAGCAGTGCGGCAGTTCAGTAGTCAGCATCATTATCGTCCAATCAGCTCCTCTCTCAACAAGAAACTGTCAACCCAGCACTAATGCTCGCCGGGCAATTAACGCTATCTCCCTCTCCTCTCTTTGCTGTATTAACTTGTTCTCCTCCTCATGTACCTCTTCTCCTTCCACTTTTCCAATCTACTCAGCTCACATGCTTCCCCATCATCTCCTCTGCCTCCATCCCTCCATTCCTGTTTTCCCCTTTTCTCCCTATATTCTGTATTTTGGGTTCCTCTTCTATCTTCTCCTCTCTGCTTTCTCCCTTCTTTAAGTTGTGGTTCACTCCAGATCAGTGTGGCAATGGCATGGAAGAAGGGAGAGAGAGAGAGAAGAGGAGAAGGGAGGAAGCGTGTTTAATTGGCTTTTTAGGTGTGACAGAGAGAGGAGGGGAAGGTTGGCGCGTGAGTGTGTGTGTTGGGAGGAAATTAAATAGACAGTGAAGAAGAGCAAAATAGGGAGATGTTTTTTGTGCTTGTGTGAATGTATTTATGCTTCTGCCTCTGCATGTGTAAGACAGAGAGAAGACGTGCATGTGTGTGTGTTTAGAGGCGGTGGATGCAGGAGCGCCCAATGTGTGTGTGAGAGAGAGAGAGAGGAAAAAGAGGAGATGAGGTTTATAATTGGGCAGATTTGCCTCCGACTGAGATAATACCCCCTGGGGAATGAAGACAGAGGAACCAAAGAGAGAAAGGCAGAGATAGGGAGGGAGAATGGAACAACAGAACGAAAAAGAAGATGGCAAAAAAAAAGCATGAGAGAGAAGAGAGAGAGAAAAGATGACAGAGCCAGGAAAGCAAAATAGGAGTTTAAAAGGGTAGCAGAGAGGTGACAGAGAGGATGAATGGGATACACAGAGAGGGAATGTGGTGCATTTGGGTGAGAAGACGTAGGGATGAGATAATAGGAGGAGAAATTTGAGGTTGAAGTGAGTGACAATTTGATAGGATAGATAGAGAGAGGTTCTTATGGATGGCATTTTAACTTCTACTAATATAGAAACTCTAGGTTGTAATCTGATTACATAAGGATATAAAGACTAAAGCTTCTCTGCTTAGAGTGAATTTGAGACTAATTTTGGCAGAAGCAGACTGCATGATCTGATAAGGAAATGGACACACCTAGACCATGTAGCAAAACATCAGTACAGAAGCATTCACATCAACCTCTGAGTTTGGTCTGAAGGTGTCAGTTGATTAAAGCATGCTTGTCCTTTAATTAAAGAAGCCTTCGGGGGCTCCATGTGACTTCAGAATTCTTGAGGGTCTTTGAGGTTCCTCTCTGGGTTTGCTCCGCCACCAATCATTGTTATTTCTCCTGACCTTCTGTGAGAAGCTCAGAGGAATTTTTTAGGTAATTGCCTCTGTGCCGGTGATACGGTCTGTGGAACTTGCATCTATAAATTGCCGTTTGACATTGTGTTCAGGTTATTTCCCCAAAAGGTGTACAAAAAGAAATCTATAATGGTTCTTCCACACCTTGTGACAGTCCATATGTGTCAAATCAATTATGCCCCCTGGCATAATTTATACCACAAAGATCTGTCTTCCATATTAATGTTCTCATATTAGCACCCAAGAGGTCACTGGATTGACAATTTTCCATATTAGCAATCAATGAGACACGTTTGATGGTAAATTTAAGATGTTTTGCTGTTTATGCTCTGCATAGATTGCATTGATACCGGTGTGGTTTGCATTCCAGTCCCTGGATACCAGTGAAAGGTAATTGACATAAGATTTGTAATAGTTATATAACTTTATAATATATCATTGTATATTCAGCATTTTGTTTTACAAAAAACAAGTTACACAGTGTGAATAACCCATCATAACATATTTAAACATGGGGTAATGTGGAAATATTTCCCTAACCTTTCCCTTAACCTGACCATAATCTTTATCTCACTTTAACTAAGGGGTTTTGGACCCTTATTAGTTATCTTTGAAACATTAAAAAAAATATTAGGGACAAAAACATGGTTGTATTCTAGAAATTTGTTTAATGAATAAAATATAATTTCTATTAATTCAATGATGGAAATCAATAAAAATGCTTACACAAAATCAGTCGCCCAAGACCGACTAGTTAAAGACTTGGTCTTGTAGGATCACATCAATATGGAGAGTAAAACGATATGCATTAAGGTATTCAGTATTTAGTATTCAGTATAAGCAGCACACTCAGGTTTTGACTATAGCAGGCTTCACTATCCTTGAAGAACAATTACCCATATGCTGCATACAGTAATGAGGAAATTCACATCATTGAAACCATGTACACACTTAAATTGATCTTTATTTAAATTAATTGGAACATTATTGATTAGTCATATATAGTCTGGTTAGTAGGGTTTTCTGTTGACAAAAAAAACGTTCCTACTTTGCTTAGACAGTAATGCTCAGAGCAAGCCATCCTGTTGATTCCCAGTAGAACTAATTTTACAGTGGTTTATAAATAGATGATATCACAAAGCATTGTAGAATGTCTATTTTTAATCTAGTTAAAGTCCAAACTCCAAAATAGGACAGTGTACACTGGTTTTCACTCATAAATGATTCCATTAGTCTTAAATTAGTAGTAATTGGAAATATGTGACATTTTAAAAATTGACTCCTTAGCATTGACTGAATGTAGTTACTATCCCTCTGCACAGACTCTAAAGATGCATGTACATGTCCGTACATGTCAGTCTGTGATACTCATCATTACATGATGCACACACACACACACACACACACACACATGCACAGAGCTCATACTGGAGGCTCTGCCATTCCACTGTTAACATTTTATATGCACCTGGCTGCACATCCTCAATGAAACCCAGTGTGCGTACAACCTTTTGGATAGCTATTTATGATGAAGCATACTGAACCAAATAAGACTAGATCACAGTGCACACTCAGCGCACATTTAATTGTCATTACAGTAGCCACATTACTCTCAAAAATATTTTTCATTGGACTTTGTGAACTGATCACTTCCAGGATTTCTCACACTCCTGATGATTTGGAGAATTGAGTAGAATCTGGTGATAAAAGCAACCAGTTCAGTTTTTAAGTTTGGGTGTTTTACAGCAGCTTGGTGCTTGTTGTACATGATTTCAACACGGGTACCCACAGAAGGTCAAGTATGCTTTTTAAATTGGAGACAGTTGGAAAACGTTTAACTGTCCTATGACTTTCAGATGACTAGGGTTTCAGTTAGCTGAGAGTAATGGCTTAATACAGCCTGCCAGCAGTTGAGAATAATAGATGGCCGTAGTCACATTTATTTTGTGTATTGGATCTTAATGCCCTGATTGAAGTAATTTGTATATCATTTAATCTCCAAAGTTTTGTTTTTTCTTAACTGAGCCGCATTATACTAACAACTAACATGCTCCATGCTCGTCTAATCTATGAGCAAAATCAATAATTTCAAACATTTTCAATGTTGACCTCTGGTTTGACTATGCAGAGAGTACTGCCAGTGTGACCAACAATTGAAAACGTTTACAATAAGGTTGGATATGTTTCAAATTGTGTATACGGTATAAGACTAAACACGTATAATGTCCTGTTTAGTACTGTTTTGTTCTAAATATGTCGTAGATTATTATAATATTGGCCAGTTAGAAAATGAAGACCCCCAACAAAAGAAATGTGTATCCTAAGAAGATGTGCCGATTACCAGTTACAAGCAGACTCTGGGTTTTTTAGGTATACAATCAAAGAGTAATGTTTGTATTGATTAATTCATCAGATCTAATGCCTGGTTGATTGGTGGCTAAAATATCAGGAATGTAGAGAATCCAGAAGAATTTCAATAGGACTGCATTGTCAGATCACATTAACAGCACAAGAGGTCTGTGTTTGACTGAACAGTCAGTAGAGCAGTCTGTTTATTTAATTATGAGGCAGCTTGACAAAGTAACAGTACATCTCACTGACAGCAGAGTAGCGTGATAGCTTTCTAGTGTCTGGAGTGTTACACTTTCTCTCACAAAAATAAACACGCGCACATGATGTCTACATTCTAAATAAAGATATACTGGAATAGAAAATAACACCGGGCGTGGTTTCCCTAGTGAAGATAGCTACCTTTTTGTGGACAGAAGTGAAAATGTAGTAAACTTTGCAGTGTGCATTACTGGGATGCATGTTTCATGACAGCTCGTCAGGGCAAAATATATCCAGTCTTGATTTACAGAGATGTGTGAGAGCACCTCAGGGACAGAAGCCTACAACAGCTAACAACTCAGAGGAGCTGCAAAATGCAGAGTATGTTCAATGTGATTTTAAATTTAATGAGCAAAGGAACATGGTTCTGCACTTTACTAGGAACTATTTATTCACGGCTTAGCAGGGGTTAGTCAGCTTTACAAGCTGTTCTACATCGGGCAGTTTTCTAGGGAGGAATAAGGTGAGGGGGGCACACATTCATTTAGATTAGCATCTAAACTCGGTTGTCTTTCGTTGTTACTGTTCGTGTTAACTTACTTGGGTGTGTTGAATTTTTCATGGATTAATTCAACTCACACAGCGTAAAATTCTATTGAAATAGTTAAATGTCAAATTCTGCTATATTTCTCTGCTGGGCAAATTGGTGACAATGAATTGCAAATCGACTTTAGAAGGAGAGCGTCCCTCCCCCTTGTAGACGAGCTGTCAATCCACTGTAGAGTGGAACCAGAGCCTGCAGCTACAGACATTTACTCAGGAGTCAGGACAGACTCGTGTTGTTCTTAGAACTTCTAGAATACATGGAGGGGCAAGATGAAGGGGTGTTGGTTGTTTGGAATGTAGGTGGCTACCATCTATGATTTAAACTCATATTAATGACTGAATCAGCTTGTGAACAAACAGATATATTTGTTAATTTTGTATTTGGAGAGACAGGCAGTGCATCAAATTAGAATTTTTTTTCAGGACTATGTGCTTAGAGTCTTTAATGTTTCATTCGGGCAATGTTGAACTGTGTATTAGGGGTGGGGCCACTGATGACCAAAAATCCCACACCCCAAGACAGCAAGTCAAACAAACAAATTACAAATTTCTCTGCGTTATTTTGTATAAGATTTATTTTCTACTGTGTAGACCATGGACATGTCTCCAACAAGTAGCTCATGAGCTTCCAGTAGTCATTACCCTTCGTAGTGCTTCCAAATGATTCAAAGAATATATGTACATACATTTGATAACACACAGTCACATTGTAAATCTGTTTATTTATTTTTTTTAAATCTATTTACGTTTCTATCCAGTCAAATGATCTTCCTCTGCAGGGCTCTAATAGAGGCAATGACTTGCAACTTGGTGCTATGAGTAGCTCTCAGCCACTTTAAACTTGCCAAGTTTGCTCTCAGAGGAAAAAAGGTTGGAAACAAATCACTGTCCCCAAAAGTCCTTTAAAACTTTATCCAGTGACTTCCCTCTACTGCACAGGCTTAATAGAAGTGGTCGTGAGCACCCTCTCAGAGGCTGCACTCGTCCACCTGGATGGAGAGGGTCATGCTGGGAGGAAGGTCAGCCATATTGTGTTACAAGCCCTTCTGGAACTGCTTCACAACATCCTAAAACAAACATCTCTTGTGGCCCGCTCTGCACTGCAGGTAAGATCACTCAAACACTTTCTCTCACATTTGCAACCCAATATCCTCTATCTACTTAAATAATATATAATATAATAATATTAATAATAATATATTTTTTGTTAAATAATCATTAGTGTGTGTGAGTGTGTGTGTGTGTGTGTCATGTTACATTGGTCCTTATAGGCTGGTGTTTTTCTCAGATTGATTCACCACCATTTACCAATTTCATCTCTGTTGAGCACAGAATGACCAACAGAATCACGAAGACAGTTCCCTCAAAATGTTGCCCTTGTACCATGTCCCTCAAGGCATGGGTGTGCATGCGTGTGTGTGTGTGTGTGTGTGTGTGTGTGTGTGTGTGTGTGTGTGTGTGTGTGTGTGTGTGTGTGTGTGTGTGTGTGTGTGTGATCATTGATGTGTGCAGTAGAAGCTAGCAGATTTAAGTAACTGTAATATTGAAGTTGTAGACTCAGGAGAAAGCGGATGACGTCCCGAGACACACACACACACACACACACACACACACACACACACACACACACACACACCCAAGCATACACAGAGGGGCCTGTCTGGATATGTCCCTGCGGCCTCATTATCACCAGTGGCTTTGTCCTTAGCTTGCCTTCCTACACACGCACGCACACACGCATATATGCTCATATACACACACACCAGCCCCGGTCTCCCCATAGTTTGCGCCCCAGCCCAACGCATACATATTAATACCTGGACAGGGGGGTGGGGGAACTAAAGGGGAGGCAGGGTAAAAGACAGGGTGGAAGAGGAAGGACAGAAGAGGGAGAGGGAAGGATGAATGATGAGGGGAAGAGACAGAGGCAAGCAGAATGTGCAGCGGAAATCAATTCTGGGAGAAATGCAAAGCTCATTAAAAAGAAAACTTCTGCCCAAACCAAATTCATTTGGGTAATAGGGTCTGATAAGGAGAGAGGACGTGACTAGACCGCGCTCCCCAAACTATTACTCCGTTGGTCAAGAGAGAGAGTCAGAGATTATATTTATACCACAGAAGAAAAATGAGAAGGAGTGAGAGAGCATAACAGTGAATAAGTGACTTGGGGAAGAGAGAGAGAAAATATGTGCCAGTATTAATCACATTATTCCACAGCTAATTGGCCTGAAGCTCCACTGTAGGCATGAACTGAACTAAAATAAGCAAGAGACAGAGGTGCTAATGAGGCGGGGGTGGGGTGGGGGGGCAGTAAGAGTAAAGGGAAGACTGAAGTCTTAATGAGATGCAAAAATAACTTGGTGCAACAAATAAATAAGTGTCGGACCTGTGTTGTCCGGAGCACATCTTGTGTTAAAGAAGGGTTAAAATAACACAATATATGAGGAAAAACAATTTCCTCTCGTAGTCCATCTCTCAGTGATCCTTTCTCTGTCTGTTTCACTCTGTTAGAGTCCGTCTTGGCAGATCTCTGGATCCATCATTATTGACTGTCAAATCTCTATAAATGATTTAACGTGTGTGTGTGTGTGTGTGTGTGTGTGTGTGTGTGTGTGTGTGTGTGTGTGTGTGTGTATAGAGCCAGAGGCTATCTTGTCCAGCAGTAGGGATGGAGGCAGCAACGAAGCTGCTACTAGAAAACAGACCCCTGAGCCAACTCAGCACACACCTCATTCACATGGTGAGACCAACACTCAGAGATCCGTGTGTGAGTGTGTGTTAATGCATTGCATGCATACAATATTTTCTGGGTTTACTTCTGCATCTATGTTTGTGTATTTTATGTCTAAATGTATGCCTGATTTAGTGAGACTGTGAATGAATTCTTATTTATGAAAGGAAGTGCATGTTTGTGTTAATCAGAGCGAGAGAGAGAGAGGGATTCAGAAACAAAGTAATATTTGGTTTTGGTTATCAGGCTGTTGATGCAAGTAAAAAACACAAGTACTGATGAAAGGTGAAGCTTTCTATTGGTCAAATGCGGCACTTCACCCGTTGCTAATGGCCAGTACAGTCACTTGGCCACCCTACACCAATGACAGTGTGTAAACTTGGAGATTGGCCTTATTATTTCACAGCTGGTCCTACAAATTAGTTTGAACTGTTACAACAACCTAGTTTGAGCTCCTTTTTCTGTGCTGTCTTGTAGGTAAATTGCAGGATATCCAAACTAACTACCAGCTAAAGGGAAAACAGTGATTTCATAAGGGAGCAACACCAATTCTATCAAATAAGACACATTTTCTGAAACACTTGATAAATCTATTGGGACCAGTAAAACCATGTCACAGTAGCGGTAACTAGATTCCCAACTTTCTCCCAGACTCCTCTACTCTAACCTCCTCGCATGACTGACTGCACTGTAAACCGCAACACTACTGATCAAGCTCATTTAAAGTTCGTCGTTAGTTAGCTCTTCCAAATGTGTATACTGTTATGCTAATCAAGTCAGTCCTGCAGTAAACTATTTTCAAAGAGACAACTGAAAGGCTTGTAACTTTCATGCATGGACTCTGTGTCTTAATTCTTTCAACCGATTCTGTTAAAGTTAGTTTCCTGCAAATGTGCTGACTCTGCTGTATGTGAAATCAGTGTAGGGATGTTATATAAATGCAGTATGCCTCTCTTACATTGCTTGTCTGTCCCTGGTCCCATGGTCTGCAGAATATTTTATATATGCAAGTGTGTAGTCTGAAAAACAAACAGGAAGATAAGAGGGAGAACAATCTTGCCTATCGCATTAGACATTCTTACATCCATACCCACTAAAATCAGATATTTAAGAATAATGAAAACCTCAAAATAATAATATATGTTACAATCAAATTGAATTGCTTGATAAATGATGATCTTTGACTTTTTATTATTTAGTATTTCAACTGGAGTTGGAGAAGAGAATCTGCTCAAAAAATGGAATTAGATGAGAGGGTAAAAACAGATTCAGGTGTGAGAAAAGCTAGAAAGATGGACAGAATCCATCCCCCCCAAAAAGAGAGGGTCCTGTGCATCCAGGGATAGTGAGGAAGTAAGGGGGGGAGGGATCCCCAAGGGACACAACAGAGGGTTTTTTTTACTTATACTTGACTCACCGAGTGTTGGGTGGGCTTCTGTGTGTGTGGTTGTGTATGAGAGGGTTAAAGGGGCAGCTTACTCACCCCCGGTCCCGGTGCAGCCCCTTTGCCCCTTGGGAGATTAGTGGGACAGAAAGAGCAGCAGCATCAATACGATCTCTGAATTTAATTAAAATCATGAACCTGCTAAATTGCTTGCTTGTGTTAAAATAAAACAATTCTGAAATACAAAGTCTGCTTGCATGGCAAGTATTATTATTTACTTACTGCTAGTTCCTTTATTTAGAAAGGGGTCAGTAAGTCGTAATGTTGCTGTGATGTACACGGTACACATTGATCTTGAATTATGATTAAAATTCTATCCAAATACAGAAGATTACTTTTGCCAGTGTTTGTGTGATCACTGTCAGATAAACACGGTGGACGCCATGAAGTTATTTCATTTTTTTTCTTTTCTTTTATTAACTGATTGTCTCTCCTTGTAGCTGTCCGCTGAAAACCAGGAGGTTTTTGAGGAGTCTATTCAGTGTTTGTTCCTGCTGGTCCAGCTGTATGGAGGAGAGGGTTGTGACTGCCTGTCGCCTTCCTGTTTGCAACGTTTTTCACATGTGCTGCACGCACACACGCACACCGAGAACACTCGCATCCAACGCAGAACACTTCTGATCATCAAACGACTGGTGAGTACAGACACAAACAAACCAACAGCTGTGGTTGGAAATGTTCACACGCGTGTCAATATGACATGTAAGACATTTTATCAGGTGCCAGTGTTGGTCATATCACAGCTAGAGCTGTGAATCTTTGCTGGCCTCATGATTCGATTACAATTCACGTCAGTGATTTTTGTAGTACTGAATCTACATGTATCACATGCTCAGTTTTATAGTACTGCAGACGGTTACTTTTTCAAGAATGAATGCAAGCAATCGGATGAATCTCAACTCTCTTTTTATTTAGAAAGTGCTCTGAACACATGAATCCTACCGCAGTGCAAGTGTGCAGCTCTAAGGAAATTACTTCGCATTTTACACTACAGACATTAGCAACTTGCAGACTTTAGTTAGTTACTTTTCCTTACTCAGCTCTTACTTGGTTTAAGTCACTGCATTTCCAGGTAGAGTTAAGAAACCTACAGATTTCAACATGCATGCAAATTTTTTCAGCCCAACAGAGCAGCTAATATTGGTAGTGAGAGCGACATGCTAGCGGACTGTTGGGCGATGTCTCTGTTCCACACCCAAAGTGTGTTTAAGCTCCGCCCTCTGCGGAAAGGAGAGAAACAAGCGCCAGAGACAGTAAATCACAGCAAAACGCAGTTCAGACAGAGTGAGTTTAAATGAAACCAGGCTCCTGATTATATTATGTCACTGCATTGATACACGTTCACATCGAAATGCATCAAATAAGCAAACTCTAATCACAGCACTTTTTTGAAGAACTCTCTATGATTCAAGATGACCCTTGTTTGTTTGTCTTTTGGGGGGTTGAAATATTAACTGCATCCACGGCAGAATAAAAATATTGGAGTAATGAAAACAGTCTGCACACACACACACACACACACACACACACACACACACACACACACACACACACACACACATAGCCCTGCTGTGCTGCTGTTCTGGAAATAGAGTGTATTTTCACCAGAACTAGACTGACAGAGTGAGCAAGACACAGAGGGAGAAAAAGTGTTGGTTTGGATCTGCCCGTCACTCTCTGTTGGAATGTCTGGCCGATTTTGTTTGATAGTCAAAATGATTTGTTGTACAGGCCAAAGATGGCTGACTCGTAAGAGAGTGTAAAGCAAGCCGAGATTCAGTGAAGCTTCCATTCCCTCAAATACAATTAAACTGCATTAGCTCCATGTGGTTACATGAGGGAAACTGAATCAGCTGCAGCTAAAATTAATCAGAATTTGGCAGATTTTAACAATGTGGCAGTTTCTTGGCCTGAAAGACACACAGAACAAAACAATGATGGGCAAAAGAGAGGCAGGGTTGGGAGAAGCAGTCCAATGAAAATCAGTTAACCTGACCAGTGTGAAAACTTACTACTACTAACTCATTTTCTGATGTTTTAGCTTGGCCGTAGGGTCATGAAACCGTTTCTGTACGTGGGACTGTCCCCCTAAGATCATGTGACCTGACTGACATTAGTTGTGTGTCTGTGTGCATGTGTGTATTTTTTATTCCTCTCTCTAAGTAGTTCTGGCCACATTAACTACACACACACACACACACACACACACACACACACACACACACACACACACACACACACACACACACACATTTTCTGTCACACCAAGTTCACAGACTAACCTCTTTCTCTTTTTGAGTCTGTCTGTTGGAGCAAATTTGTCCTCTTGTGAAAACTCCCTAATTACCCCCTATGCTAACAGCTACAGTAACACCAGGGTGTGTATTCTCTATCCTGTCCACCACCCTCAGCAACACACACACACACACACACACACACACACACACACATACACACACTGTGTGTGTCTAAGCCATTTCCTAGTGGATGAGTCACTAAGCAGCTCAGTGCGAGGAGCAAAACTATTTTTTTTTTGCTCAGAAAAATGCCAATCGACCATTCTGAACATTTATTTATTTGTCTCATTGTGCATTAGTTAATTTAAAAGATTTAAATGGTAAAGTTCCCTCAGAGTAACGTTGCAATACTCTTCTCTCAGCATTTTCCCCGTTGGAGTCCAATAAAAAGCTGAAATCAACATCTTAAAACCATTTGCAAAATTGAGATTATGTCTAAAATCTCATTAGCAATCAGCCAATCAGTTGGCAGAGGGCAATGTGCACCTTTTGAAAGAACGAAACAGACATTCAATATCCATGGATATGCACAACACACACCTTCTCATAGATATACCAATCAAAAACACAATGACTCACACATTCTCTCTCAAACACACAAAAACCTACACGTTCAGACGTGTGCCTGCCCTTCAACAAACGGTTTTAATTATCATTCATTGATTTCAGGGCTCTGTTAATCTCAATCAAAGATCCTGCTAATAGCTTGGAAACTGCAAAGGAGGAGAGAGGGAGAATGAATCGGTCTGAATTAGTGAATTTTTCAACTTGTCTTTTCTTTCACCTCACACAACTTGGAACAACTTAAAAGGAAATGCTAATTAAATGAAAAAGGATTGATAAGAAGTTGTCAGAGAAATAAGCATTTATTTTGTTTAATTTGCCATTCATTTAATTTAGCAGTTTGGGTCTGGCAACACACACAGTGATTGGTGGTTTAATATTTATGCATGATGCATGTTTCTCTCATACACATGTATTTCTGTGTGAATTGTGTTCACTTGCTATATGACAAACCTGGATCTGTGAGGCCAGGCAGGATGTTGTCCTGTCCTTTTACATGTTTGAGCCGGAAACATGGAAATGTATTTAGCCATCGCCCATACATCAATTCCTCAGTTGGTTCCTCAATAGTGCCTCTCTGCGTCCCACTCACGCTCACGCTCACACACACACACACACACACACACACACACACACACACACACACACACACACACACACACACACACACACACACACACACACACACATATCTGGTTTAATGTAAGCTCCCCTCCTCTACTGTCAGGCATTGTTTTGAACTTAATATCTATTGTGATAGCCCTGTGCTTGTTTTTTGAGAGGCAACGCATGAATCTGTCCGTCCGTCGTACAGGGTCCTCTGTGGGTCTCCCAGCAGTGCATCGAATTCTGTGACTCTCAGTTCGAGGACAGCAAACTTCTGAAGAAAGAAGGGACTAGAGCACACCGGTTGACTGACAACCTTTTAATTGTGTAATGTTCAGAATTGGGTTCAGTGTCATAGAGTGAGGGTGTTAGTCAGGTAGAGCTGAGGGGAGGGGAGGATAAAGGGGGAAGAGAAGGCAAAGTCATTGGCGAGCAGGAATGGAGAAGGGATGACAAGTAGGCGACAAGTAAGTGTGTGTGTGTGTGTGTGTGTGTGTGTGTGTGTGTGTGTGTGTGTGTGTGTGTGTGTGTGTGTGTGTGTGTGTGTGTGTGTGTGGTTGAGGTTGGTTAGCAGGCACCCTGTTGCCTAGCAACAACCATGCTGTGTCATCAGAGACAGAGGTGATGATGTCACCAGAGATCAGAGAGACCAAATACACAACATTTGTTTGTCTTTTGGGGGATTGAAATATTAATGAAAACAGACTGCACGCACGTACACACACACACACACACACACACACACACACACACACACACACACACACACACAAATGGCAGTCTGTGGACCAGGTGATCCTGGGTGGATGTGGAGTCTAGACATCCAGGTGTGGGGAGACATGTCAGGACAGAAATAAAAGCACAGAGCTGACAAAGAGAAGAAACAAATGATGTAGAAAGGACATTTTGGTGATGGTAGACTCATCCAGAGTGGTGTATAAACTTGTAGACACGTAGAATCATCCAATATTTTCAAGGGGTAACAAAATGATGACCACTATGCAGTAGTCTGGAGTGCAATGATAAAAGGACGAAAGAAGGATAATGTAGTGTGTAGAGTAGAGTGTTGCTGTGAAAAGATATCAAATGTGAAAATCACATTGCTAATGTACAAATGTATCATCATTGGTTTGTTATTATTGGTGCACCAATGGTTATAGCTTCTTGTCTTCCTCCTCTGATGAATCTGTCCAATAGTCTGACAGGCTACAGGGCACCTGGCTTGACTCTGATTGATTTAATTCATTTTACATACCATTTATTGACTTACTACAACCCCTTTGCCCCTTGAGCCTCAATTTATGCCAATATTATGCACTATTTAACTACCAGGAGCAAAGTTGACCTTGCGCTAAATGCACTTGCACGTTAGACCATTCACTGTAGATCGTTTGAGGAGGGATCTTACTATTTTTTTTATTTCCCTCTGTCTCCAGGTGCAGACTACAGAACGATCCGATTGGTCAGAATGTCCTGAAGGTGTGAAGCTAATCAATCTACTGCAGGACCTAGCTACACCCAACAGGTGTGTGTTTCTGTTGTTAAAATGCATTTGTAAATGGTAACCTGCATTTATATAGCATTTTTCTAATCTTTTCAGCCACTCCAGAGTCTTTACACTACATTCAGTCTACATTAACCCATTCACACCCATTCACACACATTCATACACATTCATACACTGAAGGCAGAGGATCCGCCTGCACAAGTTCCATCCTGAGAAAATAATCAGATTCTTCTTTAATAACTGGGGCAAAACAGTGATATTTAGATGTGTGCATACAAGGGGCTCATTTCTGTCTGCAGTGTTTGTACATCAGTGTTGAAACCGTACCTCAAAGGAAACCATTAACAAATCATTGTCTCCTCCAGCCCTTTCCTTCATCTTATTATTTTTATGCATCTCTGAACATGTCTGCATTGCACATGTCAAAGCTGACCTTTTCCTCGTTGTAATTGAAAGGAGGCAAGCTTCTGGCAGGACAGTGTCAGCTTAATGGCTCGCAAAGAGCTGAGAGATCAAGCGTCTACATATATTTAAAACGAAACTTTGTTTAGGAGTCGCTTGAGATCTTGTATCAATGACAGGAAACATGACCAGCCCACCTTGCGCACCTGACAAAGTAACAGCTTCTTTCTAAGATTTATGAGTTGTGGAACTGTAGGGTTTGGGTGGAGACGGTTAAGATGATGGAAACTCAGAACCAAGATCAATACAATCTGTACCACACAAAATGTGCAGGGAGTATGCTTCAACTTTGACTCTTTGTTTAATGTCTTACTGCATGTGATACTAAGCACACAGCAAATACAATGTAGCTAGAATAAGCTAGATCAAATGTAAAAAACACCACCACACTACATTATGTATCTGTTTTACTGCACATTGCAACACTTGGGCTTTGAGCAAAAGAACACAATATTTGATCAATCTGTGTTATCAGATTTTGTTATGTGTACTTGTCACTATCATACACTATTGTCACAGTTTAAGTTGAATTCTATTCTATCTATTGAACATCTTAAAAATGTCTTAGAAATGAGATACCCCATTTTGGCACAGAAATAGACAACTAATATATTATGTGTATAGTACTAAAACTGTAAAACTGTCAGAACATGTCTGCCTATTCCTGACTTAATGTTGGCGCCTAGCCTGAGCTCTCCTCCTCTAACGTAACTTACCAGGACTGCAACTGCATTATTTTTACCATGCAACAGGGCTAGCAACGTGACTAAAAGAGGTCGAAAAAGTCAAGCATCTGGAATAATTTTCAAAATTTGCAAAACGGACCCCCAAAAGGCTAGGAAGCTAGCATACCACAAATCTTAACGTTTTGCAAATCACCTGCAAATTGTAAGAAACTGCTTAGCTTTCTTGCAGTTGCTAAAATGTTAGTTAGCACTGATGGCTAGTGTATCTAGTCAGTAAATACATTGGCTAAATGGCGACCAGAATATGGAGAGCTTTGTATTGGAGACTAAAGCAATAGATCAGAGTCACACAGCACAATCAAGATAGTCATACAAATATCATAACATTTCAGAGATAATGCCATAATAATACAAAAAAGAATCATAGTATAATGCCATCAAAATATGTGATAAAAAGTCCTTGACTAGTAGGCCATGAACATTTCATGAAAAAAATTCTTGCCATGAACATGACAGTATAGTATCTAAAGAAAATCATACTTTGCCATGAAAAGTCCTAAAAAGTAGTGAAAAGTCATTGTATTTGTATTATTATACTATTGTGTGTCAATATTTTTTTTTAAATATATATATTTTTGTTATAGACAGAACATAGCACATATTGACAAAGCATTCATCACAGTCATGAATGTAGTGTGATTCAGTACAGAGTATAAAAGAAAAAATATCTAAAGGAAAATATTCAGGATTTGCAATCCAGGAGTCAGTCTTTTCCTTTTGTCATACATTTCTTAAAAATTCATATTGTAGTATCCCATGAAAATTGGCATCAAAAGAATCGTAATGGGTTTGTTTTTTTAAAGTCATGAAATAATTGTATCTTTACAATTATCTTTATACATTTACATACATTTTAAATGAAGAAGCAAAATCAATCTTTAGGCTGGTTGAGATTTTATTCCCTAATTTGATCAGCAGTTTAGCCGACTCTGGAGCTATTTGATTGTTTTTAACAGGCTAAGTGTGATGTACTGCAAAGCAGGAGGCTGCAATAAAGGCTGTGACATCTCAGCTGCATGTCCAGTAAATTTCACTCTCTATAAAACGGTGAATCAGACCAAATTTAAACATGCATAATAATTTCAATTTTGAAAAGAAATTCTATTCTTCAAGTTTCCAATTTTTTTATAGCTAATATTTACCAAATATTGAAGCCAACATTTCTGAAATGCAGTGTGTGTGTGGGTTCTGTATGTGTGTTTGTATATTTATGTACCAGTATCTTTGCATCTGGTTGCCTTTCATGAGTACGTGGGCCGAATGTGTACTCACTCTTTGAGCCAAGGTTTTGTAGCGACCATGCTCTCTTTGATCTATTGATGTTTCAGTGACCAGTCTCACATGCGCATGCATGCACACACACACGCACACAAACACATTTTGTGCATGCACCAACACAAATACACAATGAATACACAGAAATAGTCACTTTCACCCCCTTCTATATACAAACCTCTCTCTCTCTCTCTCTCTCTCTCTCTCTCTCTCTCTCTCTCTCTCTCTCTCTCTCTCAATCACACACATGCCCTGTCAGATCAATAATGAAGGTATATTGTTGTCCTGCTATAGAGGTCCCTCATTCTCTCCCCTCCCTTTCCCACTCTTTTCTCCTCGGGCACCCCTTTCCTTCCCTTTTGTCACTCCACTACCAATATCTCCTCCTCTCTCCCCCTCAATTTTCTTTTTCACCTCTCTCTCTCTCTCTCTCTCTCTCTCCCCTCTCTCTCTTCTCTCGTGTTTTCCCTCTCCCACTTCTCCTCTCCCCTCCTCTCTCTCGTCTCCCTCTCTGGCAGATGAAAGTAGAGATCAGCTCCAGCCTTTGAAGTGGCTGAGACTGGCACACTCCCACTGGTTTAGTGGTAGGAGGAGGGGAGCAGAGGTTTTAGGAGAAAGGGCAGGAGATGAAAGAAGTTATGAAGGGAGAGAACGGAGAGGAAAGGAGGAGGGGATAGTGGTGGGGGATGGGGGGGTAATTGAGAAGATGAGAGGAGTTGAGGCAGAGAGGGGAGATGGAAGAAGAGCGGTAAGGAGAGGGAAGGTCTGTGCTGAGATCCCAACCCAAATGATGTCATTCAGCCTTTACCATGGCAACCTGAGGAATGCCTTTTCAAAACCTCAAGTCTGAGCAAGTGTAGAGGGAGAGGAGGAGTGTCATTCATTCATCACTCCATCCTGTAGAAAAGACTTGAGGCCCAAAACCTGATCTTTAGTTCACCGCTGAGTTCAGTTAAGCATGAAGCCGCCACTATTGCTGCCCACTAATACCTGCAAACCTACTGGGAAGAAAAGGATCAAATATCACAATTCCATCACAATTTCTTGTGTGTGGAGAAATGATTGTAGCATTATCGACTTTAATATAATGGAGTCTATAGAATCCATTCAAAAGAACACATTTGGAACGTGGCAAGTAGATTTGATGACGGGGTACTTAAAAGTGCTATTGACAACATTGATAACATACAGGTACTAGATGTCGCACTTGCACTCCCCACTTCCATTGCACTCACGTCACAACACAGCTGTTGCTGGAAGCGCATGCACCCTCAATGGGTTGCCATTTTTCGTGTTAGCTAACAGCTAGCTTTAACTGTATCTTACCTGTCAAGAAGAAAAGTAGCCATCTCGACATGGCTTTTCGGTCCTTGAAACTCTTTCAGCTGACTCCGACAATCAAGCGCTGAACCAATGTTCACTCTGGTCTTGCTCCTCCTTTTGTCACTTAGCACTTGGGACTGGTACCGAAATGCTGCCCGCTTACCATCAAACTCAGTCATTTTTCTGTTAGTTTTTTTCCGCACTATCTGGCAACCCCAAAGACTCTTGACGCCTGACCCTAACAACACTAACAAACACACTATAATGTTTCATGGTCAGGGATGTATTTCTCTTAATTTCAATATATGTGTTAGGGGGGCTGCACGGTGGTGTAGTGAGTAGCACTGTCGCCTCACAGCGAGAGGGTGCCGGGGTCGAGTTCCTTCTGTGTGGAGTTTGCATGTTCTCCCCGTGTAAGTGTGGGTACTCTCCGGATTCTCCGGCTTCCTCCCACAGTCCAAAGACATGAATAGGTTCATTGATTACTCTAAATTGCCTGTAGGTGTGAGCGTGTGAATATGAGAGTGAATGGTTGTCTGTCTCTACATGTCGAGCCTGCAATGGACTGTCCAGGGTGTACCCTGCCTTCGCCCAATGTCAGCTGGGATCGGCTTCAGCCCCCCCGGAAGACAATGGATGAATATATATGTTGGGGTGTGTTCATGTCTTCTTTGGGTGTATCTGTGGCTCCTGAGTCTTGGTGTAAGTCGAGTGTGGTGCTAATGTGGTTCTGTAATATCCATTCTTTATGATCTAAAATCAATTATTTCAGCAGATGGGACAAGTGTTACATTTTATTTGGATATTTAAAGATTTATGTGCAAAGTAATACACTACTATAGAATTAACACTGTACATCTTGATGCTCTGTTGAATGTGCAGCAGTGTTTATTCAATGCCTTGTGATATTTCTATCATAAAAACTACTGCAACATAAACAATGTAAGTTATGGATTAAAATAAAAATGTTAAGAGAACAGATAGAGAATATTGGCCAGCCAAAAGGCAACTCAACAAGGAGTTTGACGAAAGGAATACTAGTACAGGACTTGGCTGGAGTCTCAGTTCCCTTTCATTCGTTCAGACCACTCAGTTCCATGTGACAGGAACACAGCTGCTCCACTGCTCTTAGCTGCCATACTTAGAAATGACCTTGATTCATTTCATTGTCATTTTCTAAAGCAAGTCATACTATATAGTATGTCGAAAATAGACGAAAAAAGTCACTCGATAAAATTTAAAAAATATTGTGAAAAATTATTAAAAAGTGCTAAAAATCACGCCTATTGTATGTCAAGCATAGTCTGAGTGAAGGGAGTCCAAGGCACTCATAAAAAGCCAATGTCCAATTTTTGAGGAAAAAAAGTGAAAAATCGACAAAATTCATAAAATGTTGTAAAAATGATTTAAAAGTCATAACATATGCTTGTATATTGCGTGTCAATCAAAGTCTGAGTCCAAAACGAAATGATTAAAAAGTCATGAAAATCACTGATATCGCTTGAATGCGCCAAGTCTGAGTGTGGCGAGTCCAAAACAGTCATAAAAAGCCATGGTCACATTTTTGAGGGAAAAAAAAGTTATACTATAGCATGTCGAAAAAAAAGTGAAAAATCAACAAAATTCATAAAATGTTGTAAAAATGATTTGAAGGTCATAACATATGCTTGTATATTGCGTGTCAATCAAAGTCTGAGTGTAGTGAGTCCAAAATAAGCATAAAAAGCCATAGTCAATTTTTTCAGGAAAAAAGAAAGTCGTACAATAGCATGTCGAAAATTCACGAAAATGTCAGTCGAAATGTATTCATAAAAAAATATTTAAAATTATTAAAAAGTCATAAAAATCGCTGATATCGCTTGAATGCGCCAAGTCTGAGTGTGGCGAGTCCAAAACAGTCATAAAAAGCCATGGTCAAATTTTCAGGGAAAAAAGTCATACTATAGTATGTTCAAAAATTCACGAAAAAAGTCACTCGATAAAAATCATAAAATATTGTACAAAATTAATAAAAAGTCTTAAAAATCCCTCATATCATATGTCAAGCATAGTCTGAGTGTAGTGAGTCCAAAACAGTCATAAAAAGCCATAGTCAAATAAAATAAAAGTCATGCCAAAAATTAATGAAAAAGGTAAATTGACAAAAATCATAATTTGTCCACATATATGATAGGATAATCATTTATTCATCCCACGGTGTGGCATTTACAGTGTTACAGCAGTAAATGGGATAGTTAGTTCAAAAACAAGAAGCATCAGTTAAAGACAGCATTATACGCCTATTATAAATAATTCACAAGTAAACATAGCAAAATATACCTAAATGGTTGAATTTGCATTGTTGCACATAAGGAACATTTATATTGAACAGTTGTATTGATATTTCATGTATGAATGAACAGCTTTGTTCTGAGCGGTTTACTGGCAGCAGTCCATCCATCGTCTACCGCTTATCCTGTGTTCAGCGTCGCGGGGGGGGGGGCGGGGGGGGGGGGGGGGGCTGGAGCCGAACATCCTGGACAGGTCCATCACAGGGCTAACGTATAGAGACAGACAACCATTCACGCTCACATTCACACCTACGGGCAATTTAGAGTCATCAATTAACCTATCCCCATCCTGCACGTCTTTGGACTGTGGGAGGAAGCCGGAGAACCCGGAGAGAACCCACGCTACATGCAAACTCCACACAGAAGGAACCCAGACCCGACCAGGTAATCGAACCCGGGACCCTCACGCTGTGAGGCGACAGTGCTACCCACTACACCACCGTGCAGCCTCACTGGCAGCAGTGTTGATTGTAAAAGAGCAACAGGAAGGCGGAGCTGCTGAAACTGAAGTTGGTCACTGAATGAGCGGTTTATAGAACCAGCAACATGGGGAGAAGAAGAACACACATGATTTTCAGAGTCAATACATTCAAGTACAAGTCCCAACATCACCCAGGAGCAAGCATTACAGCGACAGTATATTAAAAAGTCATAGTATAGTATGTCAAAATAAGTAATACTATACTATGACCTTTTTTGACATACTATAGTATGTCAAAAATTATTGTTAAAAAGGTAATAGTATAGTATGTCGCAAAAAAGTCCCAGCAGAGTGTATCGAAAACATCATTAAAAAGTCCCATTATCGTATGTTGAAAAAAGTTATGTTTAAAATAGTCATTGGCTGCAATCGAATAGTCTATTTTGCTTAGGAAGGTTCCTAACTGAAGAAGTGACCCGGAAGTAAACAAGTGGCCACCATGATAAGAGCCGTTCTAATTCTCTAAATGCAAAGGAAAGGAGCTCCAATGCTTTCTTTCAGATCTCCTTTAGCATCGGATACAACGGATCTTTCTTCATGGAAGGAAAGGAGATTACACCGCCCCACAATTCCTTGCAAGAGCAACATTTAAAGTGCCACACATCTCGGCCGTTGATGAAAACAAAGGCTATGCCTATTTGCGTATCAATTACTTTCATGCAGACAGATAGTAATTGTAATTGTGTTGATGCTGTAATAGTCATAGTATAGTGTGTCACAAAAAGTCACAGTAAAGTATGTTGAAAAGGGTCATTAAAAAGTAATAGTAATGTTGAAAAGGGCAAAAAAAAATAGTAAAGTATGCCAAAAAAAGTAATTGAAAAGTAAAAAAGTATGTTTAAAAAAAAGTCAAAGTATTGTATGTCTAAAAAGTCATTAAAATTCATATATGTCAAAAAGATTATTAAAAAGTCATAGTATAGAATGTCATAGAATCACAGTATATTATGCCTTTAAAAAGCTATTGATAATTGGATTGTTTTATGTCTCTAGGTAAATAACTGAGTGAATAACTATTTTTTCTCTCATCTCAGGCATCAAGTCGAGGGGATTCCACTGGCTGCTGAAATCCTCCAAGAGATTTCCTGATCCTAACAGATTTTAATCGTCAAACCTCAAGCAAACCAGAACCGTTGAATATTTCACCATCTCAGAAGACTTGAGATACTCATGACTGGTCGTCTGCATTTTAGAATTTTACTTTCAAGATGTTGGCAATTTTGGAATAAAACATCCTTAGTTATTTTGTCTCTTGGTTGATCAGTTAATTCTAAGAAATTGGATTGGATGTATAATGTAATATGTAGTTTGTGACGGTTTCAATTCACATATATTTTTTAAATAGCCAAGTCTTAGTCTAGTCTCTTAAAACCTTTGAAACCCGAGTGGATTTTGTGTTATCAGAGCACTCAGTGTGTCCCTCTACATGACTCTCATAAAATCTAAGTTAGCTGAATGACAAAAAGATTGCCGACTGCAGCTTTCAACCAACCAACCAGGATTACAGTATGAAAGTTAATTGAGACCGTCAGACGTTTTCTCCAAACTTCCACGGTGGGAGCCATCATAGTTTTTTTAAGTTAATGCCATCACACACAGAAATGTCTCTTAATCAGTAATTACACTGCCACATAAATGTTGATGTGCTACATGATGGACCAGTGCCATGAACATAGATTGATGCAATTCTCTACAAAGACAGGCCTGACAGTTACAGTTGCAGACATTTTTAAAACAAGCATCAGTCTATGCAAGTTGTTATACCATTTGTAGCAGCTTTTCCATGATCCCAGGTATATCTGGTATCCTCATCCGAGTTCCAATTGCTTGAACATTGTCAGAACAATGTACAGGGGCCAGTATGTTGGTAAAAGTATTCCAACCACTAACCTCCATGCAGCACCACCCACATCCCGTGAAACAAAAGGAAATCATGAACATGCAGAAAATATGCAAATCTTACTACTAAGGGAGCCGTCGAAAGTTGGGTAATAGCATGTTGGATCATTGGTTTTTCCACACCCCTTACATCCATGTTGTCTCATTGTTACCTTTGCCGTCTGAAAACGGGTCAGTACATACCTACCGATGTCCTGATACTGCATTCTTGTATCAGATAATTTAAGTGGAGTATAAGAAACGAGCCGACGTGCAACTTGCATCCTCGTGAATTCAAGGTCTCGGTGAAATTAGACGCAGATGGGTCCAGGTGAAATGACAGTCCATTTTATTGTTTCAAAACACAGCAGGCTACAGCAACCAGCTCCTCCTACTACCTCCCCCCTTAGTAACAGCAGACCAATAAGAGCCCTCCTCCACCCCCATCCTTCCACAGCCACACCCATCCAGCTAGGTCAGCTACACCCCCTTTGGAACAGCAGAGACACATCAGTGTCCACCTTTAAAGCAAGAAAATAGCTTGATATTTGGACCATGATTTCCAATTCATGTTTTTTTTTTTTTTTTATACAAAAGCTACACAATGTTACACTTTATCATCAGAATACAATTCAACCGATTAACTTTAGTGTTTGGACACCATTTAAAATGTGATCTGATTCTTTACTTGGATGGAGCATTACCACTAAAAGAACGCAACACTACCAGAGACTTAAAATACAAGGGACTGTAAAAACAAGTAATGAATACCATAATTCAGGATAATGAAAAAAAAGCAAGCTAGAATCAGTTTGTACCATTATAGACTTGGGGGAGGGGGGATTAAAAAGGAATAAAAAATGAACCAACCAAATTAAGTAAAAATGAAAAACAAAGTACATAAAAAGGGCTTTAAAAAAAAAAAAAAAAATCAACCGTTGATCAAAATCTGTGTGTCACGTCAGGATTTGAAGTCAGCTCACCATCAGGCTGAGACCAGAACAGAACCGCGCTTAAATCTAGTTTGTCCCAATGGAGTTCCCATAGACAGGAAACTCTGCTTGCTGTTGTTGAGTCTTCTTCAGGCACTTTCTGAAACCCCGCCTCCTCCATATGGGCGAATCACGATGCAGGTTCATCCAGATCACATGATACAGCTGCAAAGAGGAGAGGGTGAAAGAAAAGAGGAGGAATAAGTGGAAAAACAGGAGGCGAGAGGAAGGAGACAGGGCACAGACATTGGTAAAGACCACACACACAGATCAAACACCCAGTAACATCACACAGCTTTGCAATTAGGAACAGTCTGAACATGCAGCAGCCACAGTGAGTGAATCCACTCTCCTCTCCCCCCTCAGCCCATTTATCCAGACAGAAAACCTCCCGACTGTGCTTCCACTTTTACATGTTGCCCCAAAAATGCCTCTAATCCATCCTGGCTAATACAAGGCTACTGTGAAGATATTCTTACCTAGTAGAAAGTGTAGTGTAATGTTGGTCTTGGTATTTACAGGTCGGTATCAAACCAGGCCAGTTGGTTGGAGTCACCGGGTGGCAGGCCCTCTATCAGTTCTTGGGCGTGTCCCAGGTCAGGCAACCCCTCTACAGGAGGGTAATCCTGGCCAGGGTGGTGGCCCCCACCAAGATCATGGTCCATCATGGGCTCAATACCCATCGAGTCTCCTCCGTAACCCCCCGAATGGAAGGAACGGTAGCTTGGGTCTGGGAGAGGAAGCAGTGGGTGGAGGAGAGGCAGTGGAAGCAGAGCAGTTGTTAGAAGCATGTTAACAAACCAAGCTTTCCACACAGTAGTATGATCATTCAACACTACACAGCAACACAGCACACCCCCATCCTGAACTCAAACTACAGCTGTGAATTCGGCTAAACTTGGGGCTCCGTTCATTGTGTTTAGTTTGTGGCCAGGGTGTTATCCATACATCCATCAATGTCAAGTCTTTGTTTTCATTTGACTGCGTCAGTTAAAGCAGTTAGAGCTGGATGAATGAGCAGTGCAAATGTAAACTAACAGCCAACCCACAGCCTATTGATCAGTACACAGTCCAAGGTCCTGGGACACTCAAAGCATTTAGATAGATATACCACCAGTTATGCTTATTTCACCTGCATTATCCCAACTGACAAAAGGACAAAACCAATCACCAGCCTTAACTTGAAAGCACTATTACAGCAGTAAGAAGGTGACAGGTGGAGATCAGTTGTTGGACTGTAACAATATTTCGTTGCGTTATGCACTAACTGCTCTGGTATTCGTGACACCCCTGTCCTCTCCCAACACTCTTGTGTTCCTCATTGGAGTCTCCCAGCCAGCCAGAGGTGAAGAGGCAACTTACCATCCTGTCTGTAGCCCAGAGGCTCTCCCTGAGCTCCAATATCCAAACCCAGGTCTCCAGTCTGCAGAGCAATACACAGACATGGATGAGCGGAGTAGCAGTTATTTGTTTATTTAAGGATTTTATTTACATTTTGAAGTTAACTTTTGTGGACAAATATGTCGTTTAGCCATTTTAACTGTTTTTGAGTGCTTCATACCTCGTTCCAGGCCATTGGTTCTGTCCTGAAGAGCGAACTGGTGAGTTCTACAGAGAGGCGTTTCTTGTAGTCTTGTGGTTTGTCCTCCGACATGCGGAACAAAACTGCAGCAGCGTAGGTAGCTGAGGGAAGATGGAGGGTTTAGTCAAAATCCTACTACAAATATAGCAATGCTACAGCCATAACAGAGAAGACAGTCAACGGGCCAGGTATTACTATGATTACAGTTACATTTGCTTAACTTGACTAAATCATTAAAACCATGGAACTTAAATAATTCCTCAGTTGGACTGGCTCTTCTGAACCTCTGCATAGCTAAAGAGTAGGCTTGATGTACATTAATGTTTTTTGTGAACATACCGACTCCTTCGTTGCGACTGTGCAATAGCTCCGTGAGAGGTGCAGTGGCTCCCTCAGCCTCGATGGCCTCAGCGGCCTCTTTATCCTGGGCCAACTCACAGAGGACGCCCGCTGCAACACGCTGGATGTTCTCAATGGGAGAATACAACAGCTGCACACAAACACAAGAAAGATGCTCAGCTTGTACAGTGCTCTGATGATCTGAAAGGATGCAACGAGCAGAGATTCATGCAGTGCAAAGACTGTACACACGCCCACTAGGTGGTACAATAAATTTAACTTTTGAGCGTTCAGGAACAACCTTGGCAGGGAGTGAACTTTTCTTCTTAAATAAATCAACCTCATATGTGACTTTCAAATTGACTGCCATTTTGATATCCTTGCTCCCTAGTCAATAGTCAGATTATATTTTATTTTTAAGAGCAGAGCACAAGTGCACAACTGAACTGAAGGATGCTTCCTTTTTACCTGTACAAAGAGTGGAATGGTGTTGAGTCCTCTGATGACTATTCTGTTGTGGACGTCTCTGGCCAGGATGTGAAGCGCTCCTGTGCAGCCCTCGACAATCTCCTCCATACGAACTCCCTCCTGATGACACAAATGCTTGTTTAGTCACGATAAACTGTAGGAAGCCCTAAAGGGATCATCTTATGATGAGCAAGCAGTTGTAGGATTAAAAAAACAAAACACAAATAGCCCCAAATCTGACATCAGTTATGAGTTTAAATTTTGTGGGCACTGTTTGTGAGACCGAGTGAGGTCCCGCACTCCCATTGATTATGCCGTGCTGGTGTTTGTGGTGGTGTGTGTTCACAGAAGTGTCTGCTCTCACCACAAACTGCTGCTGCGTGCCTCCCATGCTGGTGCGTCTCTGTGTGTCTTGATGTGCTCTGACCAGCAGCTGAACCAGTCTGGGGATGGCTCCCTGCTCCCTCAGAGGGGCATGGTTTGCAGGGCACAGAGCCAGGTTACGGATCAGACCAACTGTAGCCTGATAGACATCCAAACAAATGTACATGTTAATGCAGCCAGTTTTAAACATCAACTTGAGGTAGTCATTAGTAACATCTGACTAAGAACCACAGCCAAAACGGTATACAATTATTCTCAAGACACAACAAAACATTCAGTCCTGTGAGACTCAAAGCTGTTTGCATGGATTAATAGCCAACTGTAAAACTGCTGCTTGCAAGTCTGTGTGTGTACCTTAATGAGTGGCCAGTGTGATGGTGGATGCAGTAATTTGACGACCACAGGCAGGCCGTAGTGCAGTCTGACAGCATTCTGTGCCATCTCAGCATCCTGGTGTCGAGATGTGAGATGACGCAGGGCGCAAATGGCTGGTTCTGTGATGTCTTCTCTGTCTCCGGCCCGAAGAACTGTGCGAACCAATGCCTCAATACCCCCAACCTACAGAGGAACAGGTGGTATCACAGATTAATGGATACATCAGATTCACTTTTACTGGATACTATTAAAACCTAAACATAAGTGAGAAAAATATAACGGTTTTAACCATTTTGAAATATAAATTCTCACAGGACACAAATTCTGGTCAGTGCATTTAGATAAAAAAAAAAGTAAATGTGTGTACTCACCTGGCAGACCATCATCTTGTTCTTGTAGTTGTTACAGGTCAGGTTAGACAGGATGCCAGCAGCACAGGTCACCACATTAATATCGTCACTGCCAAGCAGCTGGACCAGAGTTCCTAGGAGTCCCTCCATTCCCTCCTGGAGAGAAAAACAACCGTGAAGTTAGCATGAAAGGACAGATGGGTACACTGTGTCAATAGCATGGAGAATGCTTGGTAATGAGATGAAATTCAACAACAACAAAAGACAGGTTTCTCATATTTCTGCTGAGAAATGCTTTATAAAAAAAATAGGTAAAGTAGGCCCTTTCAAATCTTTTTTTTCCCCAGTGAGAATAACTCACTAAAAAAAAAAAAAAAAAAAGCAATGTTGGTACAAGGGGCAGTCGTCATCACCTGTTTGGTGGCGGCATCTGATAAGTTCCTGAGTGTCCAGAGACAGTTCTGGACCAGTCTCTGGCTGGGGTCTGTCAGGTGGAGTCCAAGAGCCTGCATGCCTCCTGTACAGAATGTTTAAATGCATTTTAAATCAGCCAAAAGAACCTCACCCATCAATACAAAGCAGAAGTACAATGATATTCACGCTCATATCACAAACACTTCACGGTTTAGAAGGCCAGACGTACCAGCTTCTACAATGGCAGGCTTGTTACTGGAGCAGACCGACAGAACTTTGAGAACACGGCTTGTCGTCCACAACAGTTTTTCGTAGGTGTAAGTCCTCATGATGTTCACCAATGCCTGGGGGCCACCACTGGCCAAGATAATCAACTACACAAGAGGAGAAAGCAAAAAAGATGAGATGTTTTAATTATGTGAAAATGGCCACTTTGGCATGGGGAGTCACTTTGCCTTTAAAGGCGGGCTCACACCGGACCGAAAATCGGCGTCTTTGAGAGAGTCGGCGTCCGTGACATGAGTCTCCTTGGTGTGGTCGCTCGAATCGGCCCACGTCGGCGTTCATTTCAGCCGATTCAAATGTGTAATCCGCCATTCGAGTCGGTCATTCTTTTACCATTCTGATTGGTGGAGGCTAGCAGCTTGACTAGCGAATCAGTGAAGCCCGGAAGTGACGATGGTAAACATACCAGATAACCAGTGGAATCGAAGAAGGTGGTCTAGAGAGGACCGCCTACTTCCGGTTTTCGTGTTTTTTGGCCCACAATACAGATTAGCGCCGCCTGTTGTTTTGGAGACATTACATCTCGCGCAAACGCGGAACGTATGGCGTCGGCTGTAATTCCGTAGGTGTGAACCGCCCATGTCGTTGTTCGAGTCGGCCATATTAAGTAGCCGACGCCGAATTTACCGACGCGAGTCGGGCAGTTCTTCCGGTGTGTACACAGCTTAAGTATCAAGCAGAGACCAAGTGTGTGGCCTTAAACATCGAAACACAATGTTTATTAACAAATGTTAACACAGACCACACACACCCCTCCCACTAACCCCTCACCTTGCTTTCCTGGTTCCCATAGGCCAGTATCTGGAGACAGTCAGTGGTGATGGCCAAAAACTTGACATTGGTCTTGTTGAGCAGAGCCACCATTTTCTGTAGACCCCCAGCTAAACGGACAGCCATCTTGGCTCCTTCCTGGTGCAGGAGGAGGTTGTGGAGGGTGGTAATGGCATAGAAGAGGACCGAGTCCACCGGTGAACTGCAGAACAAACAAAAGCTTATTAAATTGATCTCCCATTGGGAAATAATCTAGCCATAACCAGAATATAAACACTTGGTTTCTCGAAGGGTCTTCGTCTCTGCTTTTGATGAGTTAACAGCCAGTTACAATCCTTCATGTTTCTCTTATCACAATTGTTAGGCCACTGTGTCAAAACGTAGCCATTTACCAATATTATAACACAATTATGCTCATGTTGTTGATAAACTGGATTGAAATAAATGTGGTATTGGCCAAAACACCACAATGCGTTTTACCAGGAACAGTAGAAACATCCCACCATAAGGCTTCCTGCCTTCCTGTACTGGATAACTACAGCACATCAAACAAATGGAAACCAGAGGAAAGAAAAACATTTTCAAATCCAGTATCCCTCCATTCACATACCCAAGCATTTTAACTAGAGCTGGTATTCCTCCAGACTTGAAAATAGCCAGCAGACCCTCTCTGTGATGAGACAAGTTGTGAAGTGTTCCTGCGGTGCAGCGAGCCGTCTCCACATCGTTTGTGTTCTGCATGGTCCTGACAATAGCAGACACCATCTGAGGAGAGCGCATGATGGCATGGCGAGAAGCCTCTTTCTTTGAAAGCTGGTGGACCATCACTGCTGCTTTGTTTACTACAACCTGGAAGAGACAGACACAAATGTCAGGGAATTGCCGTCGGGAGAACAAAACAATTCAGAGCAGATATTCAGCCACAGTTTTCAGACATTACCTGGTCCTCATCATTGAGTAGTTTGGTGAGTTCTGGTATGGCTCTGGTTGCCAGCTCAGCGTCATCTTGGTAGTTGATCAGATTAACCACAGCATGTTTGAGCATTTGCGAGGGCTCTGCAAGCCTCTGAACATTTGTGGGGTTTGCAGCATCATACTGCGTGGAGGGGATCTGCATGCCCTCTTCAAGAGTCTCTGGGAACATCGCTGCACGCACCCGCTGGGCACGTGTCATGGCATACTGACCATCTATGTCTAGAAGAGACATAAAAGAGTTGTTTTGTTATATTGGTATTCACACTGCGGCTCATATGCATCCAAGATTGTATGTCCATTATAAAGATCTTTCTCAAAAGGTAAACAAATTGAAGGTAGATATACCTTGTACTTGTTCCTGGGCAAAGTTCTGGTTGAAGCCCTGCTCCCACTCATACATGACTTGATTGTCGACATCATCTTCTTCCGGGTTGCCCTTCCCACTGAGGGAGGGTGCAGTTGTGGTGGCCCCTGAATGGATGCCTGAGTCCAGGTAAGACTGTTGCTGCCAGTGACTGACTGCTGCCTTACGGTCTGGCTCCATGGCCATGTCTAGCTCCATCAGATCAGCTGGAGAGACACAAAGAATTAGAAATGTGCATCAACAAAAGAAAATACATTTGGAAAAGTCAGTCCAACCAACTTTGCAGAAGCAGAGTATAAAAAAAACATGAAATCTGACAAAATGCTAACAAGAATGACAACACAATGCAGAGAAACCGGTTGCTCAGCTTTTGTCATTTCAAAAAGGATGGCTGCACAATAACTGCTATTGCTATCATTAATCAAGTTTATGATTAATTCCAAGCTAGCTTTCTAGCCTGCTTCACGTGGTATTTCCTACAGTTTCATACTTCAATGATGTGTAATTTAAAAGTAAAGGTCTCTTCAAGCATAAAGTTTAATATGCTCCAAGTTTCAAATTGAAATCGATATCTAATTCACCTGGCTCTAATGAGAACAAATCTGCACCAGGGGGAGAGGCGGTTTTGAAATAATACATTGCATACTAGTCGATGCATGTTTGAAAAAGAGAGAGAGAGACAGAGAGACAGAGAGATGCCAAAAAACAATGAAGCTTGAGAGAGCAAGGAGTTTGGGTGCATGTCTGAAAATTATTAACTCACCCTGGGAAGCCATGTTCCTTTCTCAAACTGCGGCCGACACAGCTTCCTGATCTGGAACGAGGGAAAAAGCAGTGAGTAAAACTGACTAAGTGGCATCTCAACTTCCATCATTCCTACCCTCTAGCCTGTTCAGTCACAGACCTATTTCCTTCCAGTCAAACACCAGTCATTTTACTTTAACAAACAGATCACACCAGAGGTAAAAAAATAAAAAATAAAAAACTGTTAGAAATTGATGGCAGTGTTGGTTCAGAGGAAAATAGTCCGGACATGTGAATTTCCAATGCCTTCCTCCTTTCCTGCCTCCTCCCTTTCTTGGATGTCCTCTTCTGTTTACGCCAGACATGCAAGCAGCAGCAGCAGCTCTCACACAAAGCCACCATTAAGTGTAGCAGCTAGCAACTATTTAGGTGGGAAAGGACAGGGGAAGTGGAGCATTGGGTGGGAGAAAAGAGGCAGAAGAGGGGAGGAGGGCATTCACATTCTTGAACTGGCTTTGAAGCTGAAACCACAGTGCAGGAAAGTAAACACTGGAAATGGCAGAAGAGAGGCTGAGGGAAGGGCATTAATTCAGAAAAAAAAACAAAGACAATTTTAAAAAGAAAAGGTATTTCCAATTCATACGCAAAGATAATTGTTATGACAGTAACCAAAAAAAAAATGGGGGAAACTGCAGCAGAAAAGCACGGCTAAAATGAGACACAGAAACAGGGGCTATATTACCATAAAGTCAAAAATCCTTTTGTCAAGCCCTTTCAAAAGGAACATCTGTGTTTATTTTGAGATCAATCATACAGAAGATGAAGTTCAAATCCTTTTCAAATCATGGCATACCAGTTTGGACATGCCTTAAAATTAAACAGGCACACTGGAGGAAAATAAGGACATGGCAACAAAAGAGCCATGAATTGATTCATACCGTACTGAGAAAGGAAAAAAGGGGGGGAAAAAAGGTGACTGACAAGATAGACTTTCCTGACATTAACTAACCAAGCGTTAAGAAAAAAAAACAAAAAAAACACAGACCTGCCAACACAGCGAGTCCTACATAATCTACAGTCCGAAAATATGGTACACATTCTTTAAAAGTGCAACCAAAGCATTAATTTACCCGACATTCATTTGGTTGGAACAACATTTGTTTTTTTTAAAACAGTGTAGTTCAAAATTACACAATGAATAATGTACATTGCATGTATATATACTTCCATTATAAACAAACAAGAAACACAAACCAATGTGTGCATTGTGTTTCTACCTGACAGAGCAACTGCAGTACTAGGGGCTAAAAAAGTGTTAAGACTACAGACTTAAAGTCACTCCAACCTTGTGTCTGCAGGCTGCAAACATATTACTAATGAAACTACCCACAAATCCACGCCTCTTAGGAAAAGGGGCTATTCGGAGGACTGTTTTTCATTTGTCCCCATGGAAAGGAAATGTGTTTGATTCAAATTCTAAGCAGCTAGTTCTTGCCGCAAGGCTTGATGCAACAGGTGTGTGACTGTGTTACTGTTGTGAGGTCAAATGTAGTGACAGCAGCAACTTTGATGTTTGTGTCTGACGGAAATGTCAAAAATGGCCATGAAAAATCTCATTTGACATTTCAAGTTTCTGTGTGATCATTCAGAGAGGCACACTGAATATTGAAAGTGTTTACATTATTTATGGTTTTGGGGGTTGTTGTAGAATTTAAAAAACAAAACAATGCAATAAAGCAGGTCTGCCAGTGAAATTGCCAATTACTTTTGAATTTATTAATAACTACACATGAAACATATGGAGTGTGAGTCACCACACAGAAGAACAGACACACACACACAACTAAATAATATGTAGAGGAACAATTGCAACACTAACTTAATCATTCAAAACTGTGTTGACTTGCATGGCATGTTCACTAAACTAGACTACTCAGGAAAAATGAGTACAGGTGAAGGTAAATTAGAACACTAACATGATGTGCACAAATGCAACATTTTAAAATGTTACTTACAGTGAAAAACTTGAAGCCGTTTTCACAGAATATAACATATTAGAGAGGGATTTATCTGTTTAACTTCCCAACATTAGCTGTAATGAACTTTGAAATTACAATAAACTCAAAGACGAGATTAAATGGACAACAAACAGAAGCGGACACAATACACAGCAGCCAGGCATGTAGCGATAAAAAAATCTGCCATGAGTGCAAGTGAATGTGCGGGGGTAAATGTAGTTAAATGACTGGCAATATGCAAACGCTCTCTGGATAACTACTACTGCCCAAAATGACTTTGCCTCCTCTCACACCCACACCACGCCAGCTCAGCTGTGTCATTAAAACACAATCCTGTGTCAGGCTCCAAGAGCACAGCTTCTAACCCACAAACCTACCAACTCAAATTCACTGTTCGCACACCATCCTCTCAAGCTTTGCAGGCCTGCCCTCACATAACCTAGCCCTGCCCTAATGGGAGCCATATGTCCAATACAAGGCTGCATACAATTCAAACATACAATCAAAGCGCACAGTGGAACCATTTATCATTCACGCTAGTGGAAAATGTGGGTCTTTATCACCATCTCAGTTTCCAAAGCCAGATGTAGTTTTTTTTGATGGGCTAACATGCCAAGTCTGGTCTCCAATTGGGACACACAAATGACAGCCTTAGCCTAAACTCTGACGGTTAGCAAAAAAAAAAAAAAACTCATTACAGCAAGAGTTCCTAGATACCAAGCTAGCAGCCCGGCCACAAAAGTCTGAACGAGAGGTTTCTTTGAAGCCAGATCTGAAATCCAATATATAGAGTTGTGACTGGTCCAGTTAAAAGCCATACAATTGAAACCAGATGACTAATGAGTGACACACCAGTTACCAGAGTCAAAAGCAGTATGTGGGATGAAATGAGTAACAGAAAGTCATACTTGCAGCCATGCTTGTGTAGATTCACCAAGCAGATATTTTATGTTTTTGGCACACCCAAATATAAATAGCAAGTTACGTGCATGCTCGGAAGCCCTCTGAAGTGAGGTGTTATCACAGCACTTCTGTCCCAGGTCAACACTCAAGTAACAGGCATACTGCTCCAGCACAAAATCGGAGGCCAGGAATAATTTACTTCAGTCTGTTTCACCGCCCTGAATATAGTTACAAAAAACATGCGTTTATGGCCAGACTTCATTCATGTGTGAATGACAAACATAAAACGGGACAAATATTTATTGGGAGGTTTGGTTCTTCTATGCTGCCTCGCTGAACACAAAAGGATGCCAATGCAGTCCATCAGGCTGACTCCATTCAGAGCACAGGGAATACAGCTAACATTCATTCAACATGAAAAATATAATACAAACCAACAAAAGAATACTTCAGCCATGAAAAGTGCTCTGCAAGCAACTGGTTTCATCTAACATACAAGGTAGGAACCTTTGACCCATCAGGATTTCCCCACTTGTAGATCTTGCTACATTGCACCGAGGGCAACTCAATCAAGATTAGGCAAAAATCCAGACGACTGACAACCACCATGAGACCCACAAACAACACAAGATGTGACCGATAAATTACATCTGTTCTACGGCAACACCTACACCGTCTACAATGCTCAAGTTTATCCAAATATATAAACACATCGGAAGCTAGATAGGCAAGCATGAATGAAATTTGTCAGCCGTGTGGTAAAACTTGCATTTCTAAATACCTTCAAGCTAATATATATGGAGGTTTAACTTGTTTTAACTTGTGTGAACAAGACACAGATCAGATATTGTCAGGCAAAAAAAATAAATCAGTTTATGAAACATTTCCTCTAAATTGCTTTTCACTCTTCTGGCCTACAGACATATGTAGCTCTATTTGACAGCCTCCTCCTAGCATACTGTTTAAATGACAAATTAATTTGTTAAAAGGAATTACATTCTGCTTGGGTTAAAGGAAAAAAATTACTTTTGGAGAACAGGACCTCAAATAGACCTTAATCCATCTAAACTCCTGCACAGTCCATTTCCTCGCAAGGGAAAAAACCCCACTGAGTTCAATACATCCATATGAGTTAATGAACCAAACAAGCTGTATTATCGGGACAAGCAGAGGGGGACAGGAGCTGCCACGCACTTCAGTTAGCCATGTAATGTGCAGGGTCAGCAGCTGCCAACAATACAATGGGCTCAACACCTGCAGCCGCTACAGTGTTCGGTCTGTGACAAAATGATGGATGCACATGGAGAAACAGTAGCTCCAGGAAAATATCCAAGCAACTGCCACATGATGATGACTTTTTCCTTTTTCTGCTCAATCAGTATCAATATAATTGATATGGGGGGAAAATAATAAAAAAAAACATAATATTTATTTATACAATTATTAATACTTAATTTGCCTCTTCGTGAATATTTTATCAGAATTTAATTTTAAAAAACAATATCTAAATGAATACCAATATTGCCATACACTTATATACACACACACACACACACACACACACACACACACACACACACACACACACACACACACACACACACACACACACACACACACACACACACACACACACACACACACACACACACACACACACACACACACACACACACACACACACACACACACACACACAAATGACCATTTGCTAACACAGATGGGTAATTGGAAATGGAAAATTACAGTATTAGGTAATGGCAACACCACTGGAAAGGTTCGTGTAACAGATCACCTCAAAACGTACCACAAGCCGTCTCGGATGTAGACTACACCCACGCTTCCGTCGAAAAAGAACGTTTTGCTGACGAGATGACTGGTTATCAGTTTATTTTTGTTCCACTGTGTAATTTGATGGGGGATTTCACCGAGGGACCACAGAAAGACGCAAACAAAAATATTTAACCCACTTAACCCTGATTTGCGGGGGATAAAAACGTCCGAGGCTGGTGTTTCTTGTTTGGAAATTGTGTAAAAACTCGACCCCTGCTCTGTAGTGTGTGTGTATGTATTCATGTTGATCGATCCTATTAAAATAAAGTGATTTACTGGCAGCGATCCCGCGATTTAAAAAAAATAGAATAATACGTTGCCGCTGGATACGTTGATTATCTCCATTTAATTATTGCCAATAAAACCAAAACATAATAAATGGCGTATAAAAAATAATTACACCACGTTGTTTGCGTCATTAAATCACATACAAACAGAGGCCATCGTATCGCTTGTATTCAGCAGCGCCAGGATGGCGAAAAGAGGAGGCATCCAACTTTCTCAAGTTGACCCGCCTGTCCCCCTCCAGCAGCCAAACAAACACATCTGGCCGTGCAAGGGGACCGTGCAGTAAAGTAAACACCCAATATTGACATATCTATATACATATATGTTAATGAAAAAAACACATGCAAACCATCCAAATAATAGATGTCGGGGCCCCCCTCTCCCCCACAGCTGCCCCTGACTTTCCAACACCACTGACTCAGATTTCACACTCTGGCTCCTCCTCGTCTTCCTCCCAAAGCAACAACGGCTGGGAGGAATTTGTCGGTCTTTGTTTAAAAGGACGACTGGAAAACACACTCTCTCAAGCCTTTGACCTAGAAAACGTAAATATAAACCATTGGTACGAGTCGGAGCGACTCCGGTGACAACTTGTTCGATTTAACGTTTACAAGTCCTTTTCAGTTTTACGAAGTTCCAACTAAACTTTGAGGTGTAAATGTTTGAGTTGACATAACGTTGGAGTCTGTGACTTGGCGAACGTCAACTTAAATCCTTAAAACTACACATATCCACGAGCGTCACACGCGCGTACCGTCACCAATTATTGTCTGTTGGTTAAGCCAGCTGCAAAAACAACCGACCGAAAGGCGAAACATAAGTCGAGCAAACATGAGTCAGGATAGTGGAATGTGGCCAGCAGCATAAGCGGGCTAATGGTAGTTGGCTAACTAACCATAGCTATCACTTGCTAACGATAACTATTCAACTAAGCCAGGGAAGAACATCGGCGCGAGCCCCAGAATCCCGAATAACGTCTCCCAATCAACCGGAAATCCACTGGACACAGCAAACCAATTCTAAACACTAGTCTAGTTAGCGAAGACAGACGCCGCGTTACCATTAAGTCAATGAGTACGGTCTGTGAAATAGGTATGTTCCCATTCGGCGGTAACTGGCATATCCCAAATATCTGCCGTGAAAGCAGCTGGTTCGCTAGCTGCGGCAGCAGCAGCAGCAGCATCCCAGCCGGCCCGCATACTACAACCGTTTCCACTCCCGCTGGCATTCGGGATGAGCCCGACAGGAAAATAGGGAGAAACTGAGTGAAGCCGATAGTTTGAATCTTGAAGCATACCCTTGTCAACACAGCAAGTCCCTCCACTCGAGTCCTGGAGAGTAAAAACCACGTAGAGATGGAAAAAGTCAAGGATATGTGAAGGCGAGCGTCAGCGGGGAGCCCTCGTTCACTCCCTTCGCAGTCGATAACGACTTGGCCGGAACAGCAGCGACTGGAAAATGTAAGATGGCGGCGCCTCTATATAGACCGGAGAACACCTCCAGCGGTCAGATATCCTGCCGTGTCCTCGAATAAAGTAGAAACTAAAATCCCATTCATGTCTAATTCATGCCAGTCTCACGCGCCTCTGCGTATATTTACTTATCATAACAACTACGTGTCTCGGTTGTGAGTTTTATTTGATTTAATTAAGCAAAACGAGCGAAAAATGAATCTCTACAGCGAGAGTATGAATACACAATTGAATGAAGTTCCGGCAGACTACAAAAGGGAAATCCGATTCTTTCCCCAAGTTAAACCTCTTGGATTGTGAAAAGCGCATAATTCCCGCAACATATACATAGTGAGACAGTGAGTTTAAACGCAAACAGCATCACTTCTATCACCATCACCTGTCCCCTGACCCAGACTGAACAAACAACTAAACCCTGCAGACTTAAAAACAAGTTAAATAGTGCACACAATCAGTAATGTACACAGTAATGGGATGTTCGGAAAAACACAATCTGTTTCATGTTCTTATTTAATGTCTTATTAAACGAAGCTAGGTGATACCATGGGTCAAATTATGTTCATTTTACATCACAATAATAAACATTACAAACAAAAACTTGACAAGGATTTATTGCACAACAGTCTATCAATAGACACTGGATGTCTGTCAAACGTCAGTGGTCTCAAGTGCTGGCCTGTTTTGTTCACTAACCCCCTATACTGCTGGTCATTCAAATTGCTGTCTTAATGTGTAAGTTCAGTAAGCAGTTCAATGACTATGAGCCTCCTAAAACATATTGTGCAATTAGGCAACAGGCAAAGAAAAAGTCACTCAGCAGGTTGGAGCACCTTGAGCAAGTGACGAATCTGATACTCAGTTGTGTTTGTGAATTAGATCAAATCTCGCATACGAAGGAAATTATTCATCACTAATGTTTTGATACTTTTAGTGGAAGAAAATCAGAGTTCAGGCAATTGTTTAACAGACTTAATTGATCAAACAATGCACGCTTTGCTGAAAGGATTATTTCTTCAAAATATCGTTAGAGTTAGATTAATCATTTTTTTCTTTACTTCATTAAACAGCAGATTCAGTCATTAAAATTATTAGTGATCTATGGGCATAGCCGAGGTCCTTCAAGTGAGTAGTGTGATCTCCCCTTTATTGCGAGATCACAGAGTTGTGGCTATTAATTTTCAGATGACTTTCTATTTGGCTCAATAGTAAGTAAGTTAGTGGATAGGCCGCATATGAAATTTAAATATGCTTTACAAGTACTCCAGTCGGTGTTTGGTCTCTTAATCTCTGTGTTATTAAAGGTAGAGAGCAGGTAATGTGCTACCTGCGTAATGCCCCTTCATTCTACAGCTAACAATGTCATGGGCAAACAAAGGTAAACGCCTCTCCTGTCATCTGTCTACAGGCTATTCCATTATTTACAGTATGTGTGTGGAATACATTACAGAAAGCCAAATTGTAATTCAGTCAACACGGCATTCCCTGGACAGGATATACAGAGGAATCATATCAACATAGCCAGTGTACACAATTTACAACACATCACCTAGAATGAGTCTGCATGTCATTAGATTGCAGCATGGGAAAATTACTTCAACTGAGAGTGATTGATTTTATTTTGAATGGCTTTGAAACCGTAGTGGGAAATACTGCTGTCAGTCGTTTAAATGTACAGATGTGATTTGTGAAATCCAGCGGTTCCTTTCATGTGTGACACAATTCCACAGGAGCATGTTGATATGACCAAAACCAAACCAAGGAGCAGTGAGTGACTGAAAGAAAACGAGATGACATAATGCTCTGGTGTGCAGTTGTTTTAATGATATTCCAAAACACAGTGGTGGAAAGGTATTGTGAGAAAGCTGGTGACTGTAGAAATCTGAGTTGAATAAGACATGTACTGTATTCCTCTCCCAACACTAAGTATTGTCCAACTTTTCCATTATACATTCTTAATATCAAACACTAAAGAACAGAGCAAACCCACGTTGTCTGACATAATCATGCTTGTGATGGTTGATGATCTGAACCTGCTCACAAGTGCACTTGTGAGTTTCTTCATGAAAAAAGTTCCCTTGTGAAATAGAGCTCACCCAATTTAAAACATTCCTACGAATAAAACACTTCAGAATTATTCTGAAAACATGTTTATATTTCCTGTTATTAGGGTTTAATATATTTATATGTGATTAAAGTGGCAGTCCGTAACATTGTCATTGATTTAATTGTCTTTTAAGTTACTATCTATCAAAGAGTGAGTTTAAACAATTAATGCTGATTGATCACTCACTAATGAAAGTGCTTGTACCTGCTGCTTTGCCCAGAAATAGGATCTCAGTGTCTGTGGTGACATTCCCATGCACAATTAAAAATGAGTCATGCTTTTTACGTCAGTCAGCAGCGGTTGGTCTGCCCAGGTGGAGCTACTCACGGAAGCGCATGCGTTTCATTGTAATCGTACATCGGTAACTTCCAACTGCTAATCAGGCTCCCTCTTGTCTTTGAGTGTTTGACCGGCCAACCAGGTACATTTCATTACTGCTGACTCACAATGGAGGATCAACAGGCAGAGAAAGAAGACCATTCAACTTCCAGTCCAGAGAAAAAGAAACAAAAAACTAATCGAAGTGAAGAAGGGAAAGTGTTCAAGAAGCGAAGAAGTGACCACCAACGAGGGAAAACAACGGACCTCCTTTCAGTGTGGAGCATTTGAAGGCATCACGCAGATGAGAGACAGTCGACACTGTTGGGTGAGGGTGATGAGGTCCCAGAGGCTCGCCTGCAGTTCCATCTACCGCCAAAGAGGCCGCTACAAGTAACGTATCTCAAATCTAACGGACTGCCACTTTAAGTTAAGCTTGAATTTGGAAGTGCAACACAAAAATCAGAAAAGCATTTTATGAGATTTGAAGGGCATATTTAATATCCCCCGGTGAATGTACATTTCACACGTGTGATAAGAGTTGTACCTGAAGAAACTGTGTTAAAGCATCATAAATCAAAATGCAGACGTCGTTAACACCCCTGTTTACAGACTTTCAAAACATAAATGTCTCTATGATACATTTATTATTAATCCCGACTGTATGGTATTTCTGTCACACAATGCATGTACTTGTCCAATGAATAAATCATGGAAAAATGTCCCCTTAAACAAAGACAGTGGGGGGCTGACAGTGTTTCAAGAGATGGTGCAACACTATGGGTAGACTTGGACTTTAGTTACAATAACATTTAGTCAGCGAAAGATTGTCACAACATCACTGGATTAAGATTATAGGGTTTATCATCTGATTTACTGTCTGTGCTTCAAGCAAACTATTTATGCCTTCAGTGCATCTTTGTCAACGTTTTTTATATAATGTCACTCATATTGTGCATTTTATTGGTGCCTATATGTATCACATATCCTGGCATTCCTGTTGAATTTAGGCCCTAAAACATGTCAAACTGAACTTGGTAACATTTCTATACTCGCAATGATATTACCAACTAAGCGAGGCAAGAGATGGGAGGTTGCTGGTTTTTACCTGAACAGCACACCAGGTGATTGTATGGCTTGCTTACAAGTCTATAAAGGGTTTTTAGATTTTTTTTGTTTTTTTTGTTTTTTGGGGGAGTAGTCAAGGATCACACGGAAAAGGTGGAGTGTGCAGAAAGTACAACACTACAATATATTCAAAAGTTTTTTATTTATAACAACAATAATAAAGTGGATTGGGGAACTACACTAGAGGCCCATCCCTGTCCTATTTCTGCAGTGATATATTACTGGGATAATGTTATGAATTTAAACATTTTCAAGGCTTGGATTATACTCACCTGAGGAAGGATGTGAATGCACACTATATTTTCAGCTTTTCATAAAGAGTCAGTTCAAATACATTTACAAGTATGTGATGTTTAACCCAATGTTGGTCGGATTCAATCCTCTTTATCCTGGTTTATCACAAGAGACCTCTCAGCTCTAGGACACATGAGGTTAAACATCCAATTTTGTTTGATCCTGGAGAGATCCTGCCAAAGATTAATCCATAATGCCTGTGAAATGGCCCTTCATCCAACAAGCTGTGCTGAAATAACACAGGCTGTTCTGTTCCCAAACACGTTGTGGCTCTCCAATGACCCAGTGTTGCACCACTTCAGGGAGTCCACACAGCACTTGTTCTTCCAGCTGGATTCATGTTCCACCATGGCAGCACGAGGAGTTCACTGGACGAGTATTTACACCTGCAATTTATTAATAAATGCAGATTGGTATGGACATCAAGACGGCATATTTGAGAAAAAATAAACAGAACAGAACAGAACAACATCAACATGAATATGTTTGTATGTGAATAAATGTGGTTTATAAAATACATACAGCTGCATTCATTAATAATACAATACAACAAACGTTTATTCTAAATAGTAAAAAAAAAAAAGATTGATTTCTAGCTGTATTTTCCATACTGACTGAATTATTGTGCACCTTTGCTGGTAATATTCGGCTGCTATCCAATATCGTGCAAGTGCAGATCAATTCACTTTGAACATTTTACAGTATAAATCTGCTCACTGGGTAAAGATCAGTCCTTCATCTTTTATAATGTATCCACATAACTGGTCTGACAACATTCCCATGTTAAAAAAATGTCAGAATTTGAATTTTGACTTTTTAGTCCAACGCAGTGTTCTCCAAATGTGTCTTATAGTTTAGTAACAAAAATGTGCCAGAGCAGATTAAAAATTAGAATACGGACCAGCACACATAAGCAAGCCATTGGGGATTGCATGGATTGTTACTTGCTTGCACCACGTGCACATACGCACACACCTCGACAGAATCAACCACTACCCTGACTTGTACACTCATCCGGCTTAATGCATGCTTGTGAGGAAACTGCATGTGTGTGTATGTGCATTCTGCTGTCACCAAACAACAGGACGAGCCTAATGAAACACAGAAGCCAGGGGAACAGAAATAACACACAAACACATACAAACAGGGAGGTTTTGCTTTCCCTGGGGGGGTTCATATTCACCAGGGAAGCACAGGTCACATTCAAGCTCTATTCTTACTGGCTAAAGCTAACGTGGTGTGTTTACATATGCACATGTGTGTGCAATCATGTTGTGTCTGTCAGTATGCTTGCATTGACATATGGACATGCCTTCATGTTTACGTGTTTCAATGCTTTCTATATGGATGGGGTTATTCCTGTGTGTAGGAGGAGCAAAAGGGTATAAAGTAGTGAATGTGTGTACACCTGTGTACCTTTATGTAATGCACATTCTTCCTATGTTATTGTGCAAATATACATGTATTTGGTGTTGCGTGCCTACTGCTGAGGAACAGAGACCGCAGTAGAGATCCCCAAATCCCAAGAGAACGAAACGCCAAACACACACGCGCTAGGCCAAGGCCTGAGGGGTGTGGTTCCTTTCTCTAACTGTGAAAGAAAGGGGCAGGACACAGCTATAGATAGGGGCAGACAAAACAAACACCCCCGAACACACAGGGACACACGCACACTGGAACAGCAGCCCAGATCAGGGAAGCACTAAAGAAGGCTACATGGAAGGACTATTTGTTTTGGACACTCTCGTGTAGAGGGTTGTGACTTATGGCCTTCTTGAAAAATGGCTCTCACACTGCCGTGCAAACCGAACATATAATTTCTTTTTAAGACACTTTGGAGCTGTAGGTGTCTTAAACTGTGAATGTGTTTATTCGTCTAGGTAAATATCCCCGTTGGTTATAAATATAATATTACATTTCTCTTATTTAGCCTGGGAATGAGACAAATGAGGCCTAGTGTCCTCCACGTAAAACATGGGTTAGTCCGTGAACTCAATAATCCACACAAATATGGATTAATTAGCTTTAATAAACTATTAAGCAGCACTACCTCTGTATATCTATATTTTATTTTGTTTGCTGCACTGCATATTTCAGTGAGTTTCTTTTACACATGACATGCAAACATTGCATCATCTAAACATCTTCTTATTCACCACAGAACATACAGTGGTGAAATTGTTACCCTTTTGTTTCCGATGGCAAAAACCTGATAAATCATCAAGCAAAAAGCCACTTTAATCAAAGCTCTATCCTAACCCGGTATGTGTCATTTAAGTTGCCCAGTTGTAATCCAGCGTGTGCAGAGGAGGATACAGAAATCACATCCTAGAAGGAGGTGAGAGGACACTGCAGGAACCAGATATTTGACTCAGACTACAGTGGGATTATGAGGATTGGACAGTATAAGCCGATATAGGAAACAATGTGAAGGAGACACTTGACAATACGGGCAGAGTTGACGTTAAAAAAATGAAGTGCCGCTATACAGGAAGCCATGTTGTGGAGAGATTCTTTTGTCATCTACAAACTGGAGAAAAAAGGAGAGTAGAGAGGATGCTGTGGTGACGAACTAATACAGGGACCTCATTTCCACAGCAGAGCCAAGTGGGATTTAGTGTGGACCACACTAGACATCAAAAACATGACGTGCTCATTTAAAACAACAGCAAGCATGACATTTCACCTGCCTTCCATGGATCCTGTATTAACAGTGGGCTCAGTCTCTGCATCTATACTGCATTAGTGGTTGCCATGGTGAAGGTCCTCCATCCCGCACTCTATCCTGCGCAGACAGAGAGGCAACACACTGCAACTGAGGGTCTGGGAGTCAGAAACACGTGAAACCCCCAGTGCAGCTGTACGGTGTGAGACCTACCTGTCAAATCATGCTGAGATTTCCTGTACAATATCATCACACTATTACTGCATAGCAACGTCATGGTGACGGTCACCGCATGCTTATGGACTGGGGAGGCTATGGATTGTGTTAGCAGCTGTTTTCTTATCATATGTATATGCCATTTTTTAAAAATGTTTTATTAAAAACAAGACCGGCAGAGGGAGAGGGAGGACATGGCCTGGATTTCAACCAAGATGACAGTGTGAATATGTGGCTAGTACACTAAGCTACCACACCACTCCCTGATATTTCATTATATCTCATGATGTCACGTTCAAATTAAACTCCACATGCAGAGTTACTGGAGCTGAAGGGTTTAAAGCTCCTAAAAGGCATTTATCAGCTGGATTCGTGTCAACAGCTGCTCTTTAAAGCCAGTCACATCTGGATTTAGATGCCTTTTGCATCCCAAACACAGCACATCCCAAATGACTGTCAATATTATTGTCATATCACTGTGAACTAAGAAATAACTTTAAAAAGCTACATGAGTACACGTGCTAGTTTGATGGGGAAGACCAGGGGGGAGTGTCATTTCAGTGACTTTAGTTATGATATAGCAGATGTGATTTAGTATGGGTAAGTAAACATAAAAAATAAAAAAACATAAATCATGCTAAAATGATGCTACTAGTGCTGCCTGTTACAGAAGTAAACTGAGGAATTAATAATCACAACTAAGTCTTATTTATTTACTCGTGAAAGAAAACAATCACTGACTAACAGTTCTTGACCATTTTGCAGCCTCAAGTAATTGTTTTCTACTAAACTAAAAGTTTGTTTTCAATAGTATATAATAATCCCGCACTCCTTCGAATAGTAATAAAAAGAAAAACAATGAATGACAATACTGCCCATACAGAACGCTGAAGCAGTCAAATACTATATGATTTAAATTGTAAAACTAAATCATGTATCAAAAGAAGACACTGATATTGGCAGCCTGAGCCAGGCAGCCTCCACCGACACCGAAGAGAGCGCTCCCCATGAGCATCGATTACATTCAGATTCATTTAATAAATGATTGGGCATATATTTCCACTCATTCAATAATCATAATTTGGTTTGCCTCAACAATTTCAAGCAACAAAACTGACATCAACAGCTGTATCACATTTATCTCAAATCATCTTTCCGCAGCATAAAACAACATCCTGCACGGCTGGCTCCAGTTCACCTTCAGTTTAATCAATTAACAAAGCCACTTTTCCTCCAAACATTTCAATTCGGAGAAGGACAAGGTTGTTATAGCCATCTTATTAAGAGTGAATACTCTGTCATTAGCAAATCAATTGCAGTTTCTATTCACAAGGTTTGAACTGAGAATAAATCGACGTCCTCCCCCCCGTCCACACAGTCTGGTTCACTGACATCGAGCCATACGTGAGAAAAAAGCCTTTGAGCGTGCCTTTTCTTGTACAAACTATTTGCAATTGTCTTTTAAAGTTCTCCTCTTGCTCCAAAGCAGCTTATAGACAACAATGTCAAGTCGGCCCATAGACGACCTCGAGCATGACTGATCTGCCGTAGGTCTGACTGACTGTGTGTGTGTGTGTTCATGATACGGAGTGTGTGGACAGAAAAAGAAAGAGTGAAAAATAGACAACAGAAAGGGAGTATCGGGGATGATAAACCTCAGTTCAAAAGGCTGCGGCACACACACACACACACACACACACACACACACACACACCGTCATGACAACACTTTTCTGTTACATAGATGGTTGGACATGAATAGCAGCTGCACAGGCCTCAGTCAAAGCTAATAGGACTGAATGGAATTGATAGTTTCAATGGTGAGGAGAAGACACTCCTTTTAAATGTGAAAAGACTATTTGCCTTAATGCACAGTCGTCTTAAGGCTGTTATAGACTTTGTGCCCCTCCACGATAATCTCTTATTCTACAACTCATTCACTGCTATTGAACTGAAAAGCGTTGTGTTTATATTCCTTGATGTTCGTTGATAACACAGGAAAAAGCACGAATGCCGGACACCAGTGGAGAGGTGGATGATATTATCTTTCATCTTACTATTTAAGCAGGCCCCAATAAATCTAACTTGACTCAATCAAATTAGCTTCAAGACAAAATTGCATGCAAGGATAAAATAATCAATGCTAATAATCAGTGAAATTCCCTTTTGAACTGAAAGTGAAAAAAGAAACGATTTTTAAAGCATAACTACAAAAACATTGAATTGTTTTGTTAATGACAGAACAGACCTATTGTAATTTAAAACACTGCGCTACTGAATACGCCATCACATGCACGAACACAACCTGCAGCAGTTTGTGTTCACTGAAATATATATTTTTTTATTTCAAAGCAATTTGAGAGAAATAATAAGAATAAAACATGCTGTTTGATTAGATACGACTTCAAGGCCTTGAAGGTAAATCTCAGCACTCAGGAAACTATAGAAATCTTATCATGTTGGTCTATTGTTAAGGCAAGGTTAAGTGTGTACATATAGACGTATATATTACCTGTAGAGATAAGAAACACGAAGCATGATAATATATATCTGAAAGATGTGAGCATTTCTTCACTGTGGAGATAAGAAATATGCAGCATGATGATACATATGAAAGAAGCTTTTAATTTTGATCTCTATGAATAGTCAGATATAAAGAATATACCAAATGTTCAACACAACTCTCGTCAAAATATGGCATTCTGGCTTTTAACATATCTAGAGTAGAACACTTATATGACTGTTTTCTAAACAGGAATGTACATCATGTTTGAGTGGAAACTATCATATAATAATTTATGTGATTGCTCAGTGCTTGATTTTCTAGTAAAGTATGTGAATATATCAACAAATACAAAATGACCTTGAGGAAACAGCAAACATACTATATGAAATAAATAATGATGTGCAGCTGAAATATTACACTTCTGCATTATAACTTTTGAATAAAAGCAAGACTGGAGCCCAAAATGAAAAAACAAAGAATAAGCGTTACCATCGCATTATTCATTTGACTTTGCACACAGACTGGACCCATCAAATGAGGTGCTTTAGAGATGTTAAGCTACCTGAAAGCCAGAGGGGGAGCTATGCTGTTCAAACACGTCTAATTATTATATACCGTTTATTTTGTGTTCTTTCCATGTTTATAATAATATAATGAATATTATACTATGAACTATATTAATATATTATTAGTATTCAACCAAATCAGAAGGTTGTACTTTGTTAAAAATCAAATACTTCACTTAATGTTGACAAGCAATTATTTATAACATTTTGACTAAATTAAGTTAATAATAAAAGGTATGATCATCCCTATATTATACATATTTTGAGTTATTACCTGACATGATTCAAGGTTACAGATTAGAATACCATGGTCTGCTGTGGAGAATTTGGGTAAAATATGAATCATGTCCTAAAATGATCAGATTCTTGACAGGGACACATTTATTTGTTGAAATAGAAATGTAATTATAATTCCATGACATTTAGTTTGATTTGAATTGATGTCAAACTATGCTGATATGAACATCGGTTGTTTTTTGTGCATTTCTAAGAAATATTTGGTTTGTGTCTGTGATGGATTACTGAATGACTTTACCTTGAACATTTTGACCCATATCTATGTTTTTACATACGTTCACATTATATCACAAATTAAATTCTTAAATGGCACATTTAGCAATACTCTACATTACTGGAATTGTGTTTCTTAAATAGAGGTTGTGAAACTAATCAGAATGTTAAAACAACCAGTTTTAATTGTGACATTTTACAATTTCACTTGAAGATATAAAAATGTAGAAAGCTACCGTAGCTTACAGTACTTTTACATTGTGCTTGTTGCGTGGCATGCAGGGACCATAATCAGAAAATGTGAATTTTATATTATGGATTTGGCATTGTACCTGTTAGAAAAAAAAAACATGCTGCAATAATAGTAGATTCAAATAAAATCTATAGAATTCTATTCAAACACATGCAGCATATCGAATAAGCCTCAAATGTATAAAATGTCTGCAAATATGTAGGATGTGACTGAGTCAACTTTCATGCTTTTATCAAAAAGATTACACAACGATTTTTACACAAACTCCACCCCGCGAATGTGGGAAAGTCTAAGAAAAACAAATCAGTATCGTGTGAAAATTTGTAGCAACAGAGGCGACACAAGCTTTTTTTAAAAAACGGTTCTGGTTGCCACTTTGGCTGCCTGTCTCACTGACCGCTCTGTTAATCCACTTAAGACACAATACAACAGACCCGAACAACACCTTCCTAACAATTTATCAGCAAAAATGTTTCATTTCAAGTGCTTCCCTGCTTTTAATACAGCAAGACTTTTGAGGTGAAAATAACTGAAATTGTACGCTTCCGATGTGCGGACATTAAAGGAGAGAAGCATCGCTGGGTCATCGGGATTCGGCTATGGTCTGTGTGATTTTTCACGGTGTCTTCTCCCTCACTCTTTCTCTCTCTCCTCAGCATTACCTTAACAAAAGCCTCTCTCTCTCACACACACACACACACACACAGCCACTCAGACAGGAAGACAAAATGGCTGAATAGTGATGGAGGAGCTGCGTGTTCCTTTATGTGTCGACTAATCAGTCAGCACTAACATGTGTCAACACTACACTCACACTCTCCCCCGAATGGGCACATTGTCCAGGAGACAGAAGGGAAAACTAACACTCTTTCCATATCCTGACAACAAACGAACCAAATAAATAAAGCTTCAGTCGTCGTCAGAATATCAGTAATGAAACATTGGGATGATTACTCTCACGAGCGAATGCATTTCCAAAATTTAAATTGCTAATAACGCTAACCCTAATCACGAGTTGTAGGCTGTGTTTTTAATCCGAGCTAACGGTGAGGGTTTTATAACGACCCTCTGTGACAGCAGAGCACTGGCCGACGGCTCCCTTTTGAAGCCTGCTGCAGCAGCACCGATTCCCTCCACCACACGCACACAGTGTCATCAGTAGACTGCAAATCCCGCCTGTCTCCACTTCTACTGTATTTCTATGAAGATAATTGACAGCTGGCATCAATCCTCAAATGCATTAATAATATTCTGAGGATCTGGAGCCAAACCAGGCCATTAATAATATAAACTGAAATATAAAAATGTGCATCTTATTGACAGAGAGATGGAGAGAGATAAAATGCACGATCGCTCGATGGATAGAGCGAGACACACATTTGACTAAAGTAGGGTGTATAAATGTTTAAATTATTTTAACAATAAAATCATTCTCTTCATCCTCAATCGAATTCCCTAATTATCACATCAAAGGTGTGATTAAGTGTTTCGGCTAAATGGAAAATAAGGAAAGACTGCAGGAGCAAAGACACAATGCACTGATAGAAATAATTGAAAATTCTGTTGACAAGGAACTCAATTTTTGCATGAATTTCGATTTTTTTAAAATGTAAAAATACAAAGCAGATTTCAGCCTCTGTGCTTGGGTGGATCTTTTGTGAGCCTGTGCATTTTAGTTCTCATTACTCGTTGCCTTTTCACTCAACTTTCGTGCCTAAAAGATGGGGAAGGCAGCGAGAGGGAGAGGAAAGGAGGTGGAGAGATAATGAACCTGTGTCTGCTACTGCTATAGGCAATCAGGAACTAACCTTGTGAATAATCAAGGCTTGGCAGGCTCGAGAGAGAGAGGGGGTGAGAGAGTGACTATAGCACCAGTCTCTAATCCTATCAGTCCGGTCCACGGTGTGTGTGTGTGTGTGTGTGTGTGAGTGAGTGTGTATGTGTGTGAGGGCTGTTTCTTTAGGACAGCTCCCACTGCGAGCAGGGAAAGGCAACCTGAAATCAAAGCCTCAATGCATCTGTGTTTGTGTTTATCACACAATGGTAAAATCTCTCTCGCCGAGGCCTTCTATACATCTGAATCACCCTCTCCGTGTCTGTGTCTTCCTCTGCCTCACCGTGCATTTCTGGGGTTTCATTTCGTGCCCGTGTGTGTGTTTTCCCTTGAAGTGGCTTTCTCTTTAGGCAGTGCAAGACCGTCGACTGCCAGGTAAAAAAAAAAGGGCATGTATTACCCGTTGCACTGCCGTGCTGGATTTAGAGTGAGGTTTGCAGGAAGGTACTTATTGCATTTATCATTGTTGCGGTGGGTCAAATTAGTGATGAATTGGTTAAAAGGTGTCTTTTATGTTCCCTATATATCCAAGAACCCCGCAGTGGTGATGAACATCTGCTACGACACCTGACTTTACATCCTACTAAATATATACAATGTAAATATTAGCAGCGTTTAATCAAACAGCCTCAAAAGAAATTTCAAATCATACTGCAAGTTTTCATAAAGAGTTGCTGGCATGTGAGTGGACGTCTCTGCGTGCAGTTCTCCTTTTCAACAAGGTTGGGATCGGAACAAATTACCCCAGCTCTATGCGTCTGTGTGTGTGTGTGTGTCTGTGTGTGTGTGTGCATGTGGCAACACAAACAACAGCTGATACCGTGGACAGGTGGACAGAAGGTCGCCATCCCCCGCTAATGTGCACACAAGTATTTTAACACGCACCAGGTACGTGTTAGCTGTGTGTGGACACATATCTCACATACTAAGCATACATCACCGTGTAACGCTAGAACTAGCAGGTGTGATCGATGCATTGTTAGACATGCGCACACGCAGATAAACCCTCACCAACTGGCGTACAAATAATTAGACACACACGTTGATGGAAAAAAAAAAAAAACCACCAAAACTAAAATAACGGTGTGACAGAAATCAATATCACAATGTCGCGTAGAAACAAAAAATTACAAAGCCGTGTCTTACGAAGCCGTCCGCTAAAAGCATATTTCTCGCCCTCCATCTTACAGCTGGCTGGCCGACAGGCAGACAAAGAGACACTACCGCAGTGTGAAAATATACTGACGTAGCTGGCTTCTCTGTGGCTGAGATTTAGTCTTTGTGTGTGTCTGTGTGTGTGTGTGTGTATGACTGTGTCTCCATGCTTTATGGATTGAAGTCAATACGCGTGCTATGTTTTGGATTGTCTGTGAGTACATTCGGAGATGCTTAATGCAATTTTACTTTTGAGTATGCAGCAAGTTTGTCAACATGAATGTTGACAGAACCCACTGTATATGGATGCACGTCTTCCCTGTGCGTTTTTTCTGATATGTGTGTTTATGTGTGTGTTTCAGGTGTGCGGTGGGGATGGGCAGGTCGTAGCCGTTGTAAGCTGAAATTTCAGAATCTCAGTGTTTGCGCTTCTTTTTCCTTCCCCCTTTCCCACTATGTACCTCATCCACCCCCTCCTCTCCCCCTCCTCCCCCCTCCCCTCAGACTATTCCTCAATGCCGACTGTAAATAAAATTGCAGTGCTAGATTTTTAATGATGATCTTTTTCTTGCCTACTGTCTGGTTATGCCTAGATAGACACAGAGCAAACTTAAAAACACTGGCGTCTCTGTAGGGAAACAACACACATTCAGGCAGAATACATTTAAACGTGTATATACAACCTGTCTGCACCTGACTGGTAATAGTGATACTTCTAATAAAAGATACCTTTTCTATTGCTGACATAAGACAAAGTGATACCATCCTTTGTTAAGCTTGGTGTTAGCCTACTAACTAATAATGCTAATGAGCAATTTCATGAAAAACATAGTATTACTGATATATTTCCCATCCAGAAGAAATGTATTTGATGCAGTACAACATACCAGATTTTTTCACTAAAACAGCCCATCGATGCATTACACCTAAACATGAATCCTAAGAGAAGTATGCATTGTGTGGTGCAGATGCTCACCTGTTTGAGGCTTGCTAGCAGTTTGATAGACACTGTCTGTGTGGTGGAGGCCTGCAGAGGGCCAAGCCTTCACTTCTACTTCACGCAGACAAAGAATGGGTCATCAGCTCATCCTTAAAATCCCGTCTTAGTCAACTTACTGTAAAATAAAAGAACAGAAACCTAACTGCATAGAAAAACAGTAAAAAGTAGTCACCCATCTATGGTGTAGGATAAAATTAGAAAGTGATAGTAGACAGGGAGAGAGAGCAGGCAATGAGGAAAGAGGACCGAATCTAAAAGAGGAGAGAGCAGAGACATGCTGGCACTTCACTGAGCAACTTTCAACTTTGAGAACAGGAGCAACAGATGCATTGTGGAGGGTATTAGGGTGAGGGACACCCTGAAATCTCCCCCGCTGCGTGTATGCGTTTGTTTGTGTGTGTGAGTGTGACAGCAGGGAGCAGCTCAGCGCAGGACGCTGCACGCAGCAAGGGGCCATTAGACATGGTGGGGTGACCCACATAAAACACACACACAGACACACTCACACACGGATAAAGCATGAAACTTTCCCTTTTGTGACCAATGTGCCATGATAACCATAAAGCCGGGATTCTATAACGTCGAGTTTAGCATGGCCTTTGTCACATGGTTCTCACAGTGTAGGATTTGGTCAGCAACTGCTGGTCCCATGAGCCTAAATATATTCAGCACAAATCCTTCAAACTATTTTATCTGATGAAACCTTCCTGCTCTTTTTTTCTGAGCGAAAACTTCTCAACTTCTCAAAATATATAAATATATATGTCCTCTGCTTTACTTTTGCTCATGTTGCCTTTCCGGGATTTCTGTCTCACGAAGGGCTAATTCCTGTAAATCTGTCAGCGCTGACTGATTTGTGGTGATATGATGGGCTGCAGCAGTATTCGGTGGGCTGGGAATACGAACTTCATTCCAACACACATTTGGCAACAACATAACAAAACACAGTCAGTCTCACAGAAAGTGAGTTCATCAATTCCAATATTGCACTGCATTATGAAATATAGAGCAGGTGTTCCTGTTATTGTGCCCACCCCGGCTCATGTACTGATCTCAAAGTTTTGTAAAACATTTTGAAAAAGAAGTTTTCCTTTTTCACTCATGCACCAAGTGATTTGACTTTTGATGACATTTTACAGCAATTAATTGGAAGCATGTTCAACTTCTAAAACTAAGATACCATCTCTCCTCTTATCTTACAATTTCCATTTTTAATTATTACAGCTGTCACTGCAAACTGACTGTAAAAGTGTATTTTCTATGTAGCTTTACTTGACAGCCAGTTCAGCATATTTTGTAAAAGACATAAGACACAACATAACTCTGTAAAAAAAAGCATAACACAGTTGTAGAAATCAATACAGCCATTCTTCAAAAGCCACAGTAGACCACAACATGCACTTTTACTCGAAGAAAATCTCAAATTGTCTAATTCAATGTCTAATATCCATTGCAATCAATATACAGCATATTGCTATGTATTAATATTCAGAATCCAAATGATCCAAGTTGTGACTGCTCTAATATTGTATGCAGATATTTCTGTATTCACCACATTGTTCTGATAATGTAACACTTCACAAAATCGGACGAAAGTTGGAAGACATTACAGGTCATTTTTTGTTTTTATTTGCTTTTCATTGATTTTTCATTGATGGGAATTTGACCAATTAATATGTATGACTGCAGCACTTTAACACCAAGTGCTTCTAATTCCAACACTATGACTGCAGGGGTTGTAAATGGGTCTACTTGTCTGTATCCACCAGACAAGCCTTTTTGGCAGCAAAAGAAAAAAAAATCTGATTATTAATGAATCATCCACAAACCTTGGGAAACAAATAAGAATCTATGTCCCTTGTGTAGACAGTTATAAAGTTGTTATATCTAGACATGATCTGTTTTGACTTCAGGAGCTTGCCCTATTATGCTTCATGAGCTAACAGAAGCAAGACACAGTTATTATGTTCACTGAGGCTTAAGGTGCACACTTGAACTAACTTCTAAGTGCACCCATGTAGAAATAGTTGAATATTTTACTGTGTGCAAACATTGGAAGCTGTCTGCCCCGAGTGTTCTTATTATTTATTTGTTAATCTGTCATAGATTGCTTATAGTGATCTATTAATGCAAGCCGAGTCAGTTTTTATCTATATAACCCAATATCACAACTCACAAATTTGACTCAACTCACGTTCTGCACAGCATCTGACACCCTCATTAGACCCTCAAGTATCTGTTCCTATACAAACAGTATGTGGCATACTTTCAGTATGACATGGCTAATTATTAATTTGACTAAGCGGAGGCAGCATCAGGTTCTCCAGTAACTCCAACACAGTGTTTGGGTCTGTAATAAATCTTGAGCCATGTCTTTTTTCTCTCAGATAATTACAATTTGGCTTCACAGCTCCACTTCCTCACAGCGCTTCACAGCAGACAGATTGTTGAGTTGGTGAGTTGGCCTGCAGTTCTGAAACTCTCCTTCTTTCATTATCCTTATCTCTCCATATCTCTCTCTCCTGCCCCCACAACACGCACACATATACATTGCCAGAGGGATTTGCAGCAGCTAGGCAGAGAGTGTGTATGTGTGTGTGTGTGCACACATGCACAGCAGGGAGTTGCCAATTACAGCAGTGATTAAAACCCAGTAGTGTGGAAAGATAGAGTGTGAGAGAGGGAGGGAGGGAGGTAGAGAGAAAAAGGGATGTGGACAGACAGACAGACAGAGCTACAATGAACAAGGACACCAACGTGTTTCTACACATGCAGCCTTGCAACAGAATTTTTACTTGTGATATTTGTGGACAGCCTGAGTCAAAAATGTAGGAAATGGGCTTTGGCCATTTTCTGTATGAAACCGAGTACAATCTCTATAAACATCAGTGCATTTGAATCAAAGAATAACCATCTTCATTATTGTAAGTAGGATAATCATAAACAATTTCTTTGAAGGCAGCTAAACCAGCTACCTCTGCTGAACAACATTAAACATGTTGCATGTGAAGCTTAATTGAGAAAGAAAGTAGATGTAATGTCCATGTACAGTGTGCATATTACCCCTCTCCTTTCCTCTATGGCTGGAATCAGACTCCAAAATGCAATCTCCTCCACTTAGCCGAACCCCTCCCTGGCCTTAACCATGGAGAATAAGCATCATGTGGCTCACGTATCGCAAAGAGAAAGGGAGAAATCCCTCGCAATGAATCTGGAGGGTGAACTGAGAGAACGTACGGAGATAGGCAGGAGGACAACAAGGGAATGACTCCAATGTATCTTTCCTTCGTGTGGACTGCTTGATTGATAGGACGTTTCACCGTCTGCATCAAGGAGCAGCGGCAACTCGGAGTTGATGAACTGTATGCCTTCCCCACATAAGCTAGTGCCTGTGTCTGTGATGAGTTATGTACAAGCAGACTAAGTCAAATATTAACGTATTCAGCCTCAAATGAAACTCTGTGGGTGAATTGGCAGATTGTCACTTGTCTCCAGCTTGACATGTATGTATCCTTGCTGTCTTGATTTATTACTGTAAGCTGGTTATGGGTCATCCACACACTACACCACTCCTTCTTCTTCTCCTCGCAGTTCTTATGCATTAGCTAGTCTTGTTGACTATTGCTGTTGCTGTGGCTGCTTCGACATACAGTGTGTTGATGTTGTAGTTTGCTTTTCTTAACTCTGGGTTTTACCTGCCATTGCAGCATGTATTGGAGCTGCGTTAAAAAACAAGTTATGTCGGTTCTACCCGGTGTTGAAAAACGTTGAGGAAAATGGTGTCAAAATTCAGTACTTCACGGTAGTTGCACCACTGCCTCACCGTTATGTCACTCCATTTAAAAAGTAGCCTAAATTGCTTGTCAGCAAGCAGCTTAAAACAGGACATATTTTCTTTTTAAATAAGTGCTGTGTGGTGGATCTAATTTATGCCAATGTGAAGAGAGGCTCATGTGGATTTTGAAAAGGGGCCGATGATAAATATTTGGAAAATCAATTGATAAATATTTGAAGAAATTCATTTCTAGACATGTTGCTAAAATGTTGGTTTTGTAATGAAGTAATACCTCTTGTCACAGAATGTTTACATTATAAATTGTCATTTCAAGTACAAACAATTTCCTATACAGTAGAGAAATGTGGTGTTATCATTTATAGAAAAGGTCTACTTCAAGGTTTCAATATCGGAATTGGTATCGGAAATTTTCAAATTACACCGAGCATTATGTATGAGCAGTACATAATCATCTACCAAGAGGAAGAGGTTCTTTACTAACGTGCAACGTGACACAGCGATGAAACGATGGTCCGTTTTTCGAATCTGTTCCTTTGATTTACAGAAGTAAGTGTTCAGACTAATTAAATACAATTATTTGCAAATAGTCGACGTTATGTCTTTAAGCTTTTTGGATGTTACCTACACTGAAAATTCTATAGGTAAAAAAAAAAACCTTCATGTTTTCCTGCAGGAGGACCCCCAAACCTCACCATGGCCCAATGGCTCAACTATTAAATATAAATAATCCTGGCAAAGCAAATTAAAGCAATAAAGCTGAATGATGCATTATATAGAATGACTTTCTCTCAGCACTACCAACTCTGACGGACTCCCAGCATCCTTAAGAGCGTATGAGGAGAGAAGACATGAAGAGGAAACCAGGCAAAATAGTGATGCAAAGATACAGGATTTACGGCAAGAGACAGAATATGTGGTCAAAAGAAGTAATACTGTGCATACAGCAATAATGCGTATGATCAAATTCTGATTGTCTATTAGCATCACAGTTATTTCAGGTGTTAATACCATGTAAATAACATATGGCATGAATTGAATAGATGTTATGTAACATGTGAGTTTATGTTTCATGGCTGAACTGGCCTTAGTATAGTATTCTTTGCATTCATCAGTGTCACTAGTGTTGTTATATCTTCTGTGGATGACACAAACATGATGCCTCATTCATTGTCAATAATAAGGTTAAAGGCTTTTCTCAGTGAATACAGAAATCCATCAATTATTACTCTAACTGGGTTATGTAAGACTACTCTCAGTATCCCTGCGACTTAGCTCAATAACCTCTGAGCGATAAAATCACAGTGGCGTCGCACTTAAAGACGCTGGTAGCTGAAACACTCAAATGGAACAAATCAATCACCGGGTTACTCTATGCAGGTTTGGAAACCATTTCCTCAACTCATGACGTGAAGTCACATGCTGAGTGCATTTGTGTAAAGTCAGATTTACCATAAACGCCAGCTCCCT